>NW_007191300.1:2073-22578 GCF_000164805.1 Carlito syrichta
TTTAGAGCTTTTAGGAATTGCCATACTGTTTTCCACAGAGGTTGCACTAGTTTACACTCCACCAACAGTGTAGAAGTGTTCCCTTTTTGCCACACTCTCTCCAGCAACTGTTATTTCTTGAGTTATTGGTAATTGCCATTCTGACTGGAGTTAGGTGGTATCTCAGTGTGGTCTTGATTTGCATCTCCTTGATGATTAGTGAGGTCAAACATTTCTTCACGTGTCTGTTGGCTGCTAGGATGTCTTCCTTTGAGAAGTGTCTGTTCATATCTTTTGCCCACTTTATAATGGGGTTGTTTGTTATTTTCTTTTCAGCATATTTGAGTTCCTTGTAGATCCAAGATGTTAAGCCTTTGTCGGACTGGAGTTGGCAAATACTTTTTCCCAGTCTGTGGGCTTTCTCCCTGCTCTCTTGATGGTTTCTTTGGCTTTGCAGATGCTTGTCAGTTTAATGAGGTCCCACTTGTCTGTCTTCTCTCTTATGGCCTGTGGGTTTTGGGTTTTGTTCAGGAATTGGATGCCAGTTCCAATTTCCACGAGGGTATGTCCTTCATTTTCTAAGGTTCTTATGGTTTGAGGTTTTACATTTAGGTCTCTGATCCCTTTAGTGTTAGTTTTTGTGTATGGGGATAGATAGGGGTCCCGTTTCAATCTTCTACATGTGGTCAGCCAGTTTTCCCAGCACCATTTACTGAATAGGTTCTCTTCTCCCCAGTGGTAGGTGGTGGAGGCTTTGTCGAAGATGTGTTGGTTGAGAAATTGAGGTTTCACTTCTGGAATCTCAATTCTATTCCATTGGTCTATATGCCTGTTCCTGTACCAATACCAAGTTGTTTTGATTATCATAGCTTTATAGTAAAGTTTGAAGTCTGGTAATGTGAATTCTGGGGCTTTTTTTGGGTCCTCCCCTCATGAAAGACCTGGCTGAGATTCCATTTAACATGCTAAGGCAATTTGCAGACAAATTCTGTAGAATGATTTTACAGACCTGGGGACAAAAAAAAAAAAAAAAAAAAAATGACCAGAATTTTGGTTTGGGAAATATCTGTAAAGATTTATACAAAATTACAACTCTCTATTTTTACTACTAATCTAAATCATTCTATCAACTAAAGCATTAGCATTGGTTTGCCAATGTTTTGCAAGAAATGGATTTTAGTGTTGAGTATACATAAAGCTGTTGTTACTTTGGACCTAGATGTCCTGTGTTTATTGCTCTGTCCAATCCATTTTTTAATATTTATACTTAGAATCCACTGAGAAGTGATTCTCATCAGTAGTACCTATGCAGCATCTCCTAAAGTAACACTGAAATGCTTATATTGAGCTTTTGTAATTGCCTCTGGTTTTATTCTAATCAATTACAGAGAGAGCAAAGTAGCGAGAAGGGGCTTGGAAAATTCTTTATGCTAAAGAGAAAGCACCAAGCACTGAGAAAAATCTCTAATAGGTAGATGAGTGGAGAGTTCAGATGATGGGCTATGTCACAAGTATGCTCCTGAAATGTTTCAGTTTTTCCAAAGATGTGTGCATACATCAGAATTTTCCTGTTCAACTACAAAAATAAGAACACCCTGTGACACTGGACCAGATTTCTCTGATAGCAACATTTTGTGAAGGCCTATTTGGAAATCTTTTGTGTAATTAAATTTATTTGAAAATGCTATTGTCTTACTAAAATAAAAAAAAAAGGGAGCTTATAAAATGAACATGCTGAAGAGATATAGCCAGTCTGTAATGAAAACCAGACGTAAGGAATGTTAAAAGAGAGAAGCACTTCTCTTGCTGTTGTAGTCAGTGTCAGAAGTCATGCTATATAATCCTGTTTCAGATTGAAAGGAGATGAAATATTTGTAATACGACAATTTACCTTCCCATTCCTTCCCACCACCTCCACAGTCATAAAGAGTATGCCTTCATGGATTAGAGCTTTTCTGACAAATATGAGCACTCTTGGTGTCAGCAGAATGGCAAATGCTCAAGCTTACCAAGCACTGGGTTAGTAATCATGCCATTTTTAAAAAAGCCAATGTCATTTAATTATTTTTAAAATTGGTCTAAGATGCCTGTGCCTTCTGAGAGGTACATTTAGAGAAGTCTAGTTTTGAATACCAGGCTCTCCTGATTTCTGATGGGGGAGCTTTCAAATTGTAGAACAAAATTATTATAAACAGCTCTTGGGAAACAAGATATTGAGGGTGACAACAACACAATGGCAGCATAAGAAACGGTAGACCCTCATTCTCCCATGAGAACTTGAAACAACAAGAGACTGGCAAAAATAACTTTATAAGAGCTCTGGAAAGCAGATCAAAATAGAGATAATCCATGGGAGCAAAATACTTAGCTCCTGACTTATAATGGATAGATATGTGACTTATAATGGATAGAAAGGGGATAGTTGAACGGCTATTTGTCTAGTTTTTCAGAGAGAGAAAGAGTTTGGACTCCAGGGCTTTGTTCACAATTTAAGCATTAAGCACACATACAATAATTGCTTTGGGGTCACTGGGAAGAGTCTCAATGTGACTCAATGTGACTCAGAATGGAGTGTCATAAATCTTTTCATGATTCATATCATGAGAGTATAGTTTAGCTTGTAAAGTGATTGCACTGTAGTTTAAGTATTGTACTATAGTTAAGGATTAAATGCTTTTACATCTATTTTTTTTAAAAAGAAAGGAAAATCTTTGCTCACAGTAAGATTCACTTATAAAAATCAAGGGAGGAACCCCCCCCAACAGAATTATCTCTCTCCTTTTTTTTATTTTTGGAGGGCAGGCACCTTGTTATACAGGCTTCTACCATTAGGCAAGTGTCCTAGGAACCCATCGGCATTGGTGTGCCAGGTAGCATTGTTGTGAGAGGCTGCATTCAGCTTCAGTGAATTATTTTTTTGGAGATTCTTTTAAGGCATTTGCCCATCTCATGATAGATGATTTACATGAACAATGTGCGGCAGTGAAATTGTGTTTTCTGAGAGTCTAGCAGTTTTTGACCCAAAACAGCATGACCTTTGTGCCCCACCCTCCCTATTCACTCAGTTTCACCCTGAGTGAATTGTTTTGTTTCCCTGGATGAAAAAAATTCTCAAAGGGAAACATACTTTACTGATGTGGAAAAGGTGAAATAAAAAATGGCAGAAGCACTAAAAGGTATCAAAATGATGAGTTCAAAAACTGTTTTGAGCTGTGAAAAAAGCATCTCTATAGAATTCTTTGAAGGGAGACTGAAGTATAAACATATAAGAATAAATACACAAGTTTTTATAAATAAATTCTGGGTTTTGGGAGGTCTTCCTCATAATACTGGAAAATTGTCTTTCTTCTTCCTCTTTTCTGCCACCCCTTCCAACATACACGCACACAATGACATAGTAAACAATGATATTTTAAGCAGGAATTATAATCATGTGTTTATGTTAATGAAAAGAAAATGATATAATAAGTGATAAAAGTGGTATACAAAGGTTTATAAAGTCTCAATTTTGAGTTAAAAGTCCAAGAAGATAATGAAACTTCTGATTGGCAGTATTATAATAATTATTATTTTGTATTTTCTACTTTTGCACATTTTCAAAATCACTTACAATAAAAATGCATTGAAGTTTAAATAGAAAAACATGCAATAAATTGATACTAAAGTATTTTATTTAAATATTGAAACTAGAAATATAGGATGTTACTGTGTTTGTGTTAGAGGAAAAATACCTTTGAAAAGCAGAACTCTAGGTAATAATGATACTCCATGCTTCTTGTATTTATAGTCATTTTGACTTTCTTATTTTATTATAACTTTTGTATATAGAAGAGAAGACAAACTTGGAGCTTCCCCAGTGAAACAGCAATCTTCAGTACATTTTTACTCAAAGATGTCAAGTTCTGATACAACAACACCGCCATCGTCATGGTTATTATCTAATGGAATTCCTCTTGGTTACCCTCTGTCTAGTCCTCAGACTAGTGAAGTAGTTGCATCAACAACTGGACCAGTGACTTCTAAAGCTACTATAAGCTGCTGTTCCCAAGCAGAAAACAACTCTGGTAAGCAAAATATGGACCAAATATTGTAAGACTACTTTTTTTTTTTTTACATCATTGTAGATTTGCATTCAGTTGTAAGAAATAATCCTGTGGAATCCCAAACTTTACTCAGTTTCCCCCCAATGTTAACATCTTGTGATGTTGTAATAGAGTTCTAAATAGGTCAATTAAATTGTATTGTGTAGGGTGTTCTACACCTGTGTCCATTTGCTGTTTAGAAGGTCTATCAATTACTGAGAAGGGAGTATTGATGGTCCCAACTATAATTATGAATTTGTGTAAGACTACTTTTAAAGCATATCTTTCAATAGATTCTTGATGTTACTATCAGTCAGAATGGAGTTTTATTGGTCCCCAGTAATGCTAACTTCTTAATATCCTATGCAAAGTAACTTAACTATGATCCTAAAACTGGAGTCTTAAATTCAGGTCACATAAATGCATGTGTCCAAATATATTATCCGCATGATTAAGACATCTTGAGTTATCAGGATGATTTGTAGGTTTTCTGCTAACATGCTCTAGAATTGCTAGAGACTTAAAACTTTCAATTTATAACATTAACTGCCCTTCCTCTGAATGCTACCAGGATTAAGCAACATTGTGTATATTTTGTGCCTTTAGAAAACTTATGGCTTCAGTAAGGAATAGATAAGAGAAAGAAGAAACATAAAGTAGACAATAAAATGATGGAAAGAAAAGGGGAAAACAATAAAGAGAACTTGAAGGAGAGGAAAATGAAAACAGTAGCATGGTAGGAAGAAATAAAGTTTGACTACCAAAAACAACGTACTTAGCAATACCCACACTATAGGGTGTTTGTTTCTCATCATGTTTAGGGAACTTTGAAAGTATGTTTTCATGGTTTACTAAAAACACTACTATCTTTGGAAACACAAGACCTACTGTTTTTCTACTCTTCCCTGATGTGAGGCATCAGGGAAAGTATTTAGTATCTCTGCATCTCATTTTCCACAATTGCAAAATGGGGATTAATATATCAACTTCACAGAGATCTCCTAAAGATTGAATAAGATATTTATGAAAATCACCTAGCACATAAATAAGTACTTAAAAAAATTAGTTGTGAATCTGAACATACCTGCAATCACTTTACTTTAGAATAGGCTAGATTTGGAGTCTGTATTTCAAATGCCAATCAACAAGCAAGTTTGAAAACTGGTAGCACCAACACTATCTGATGCCTCAGTTTTCCTTTACCATTCTGTGTACATTTACAGCCTAGTGGCTACCTCTCATCTACATTTCATTTTGTTTCTGGTATTGTCCTAGGGCTTTAACACAGTATTATACAGGGTTTTGTTCTACTGGCATTATAGTCATATTTCCTGTGTTTCATTGTTTGTATGACTAAGATAAAATTTCCAATAAAGCTCCCCAAGTTTCCACTGACCTTTAGCAATGACCACAGTCCATATACTGAAAATGCAAATACAAATTTTAGCTCTAAGAAAGAAATATTTTCCATAATTTGGCATTACGTTATCATGGCAAATGTTCTATATTTGGTTTGTTAAACTGTAAAAGCTCACTGGGAAAACAAAACAAAATATAGTGGTTTTTCTTTGCAAGATGGGAACTAAATTGGGATGTAGTCTTCTTACTTACTTACTGTAGATTCTGCTTCTGTAGATAGATGTCTAGGTCCACTAAGACTTGTTCTATTTGGGTCATTGCTATCTGTTGATCAAGAAAAATAACAATGGGGTTAATAACTAATGTATCTTCTTTCCTTTTGGAATACAGAGGCTTTCATCTCTCAGGATGAGCTGTAAAGAAGGATGCCATATATTATCCTTTTCTAAAGGAATTTAAGGATTAAGTAAATACGCTATTGGGAATGAACAGAATTTTTTTTCTCGACAAAATACTTTGAGGAATTTTCCTTAAGAACTATGATTTTATTCTTTTATATCTTTCACCTTGTTTTTGGTTTTGTTAAAGATATAAGAATCTAAAGCAAACTCCAGATTGTCCTAATTCTTTGAGATTTTTGAATCCAAGGTCACATTAACCAAAACTCTTGTACTGTACTAATAGCTATCATTTATTGAGTACCAGATAAATACTAAACATCATGGTGGACACTTAACTATATGATCTCCAAGTCTCTTATCTCCTTACACAAGGTCATATTATCTTTATTTTATGTTCAGGAAAACTGAAACTTGGAAAGTTTAAAGTAAATGGCAAAGCTGGAATACAATTGCAGGTCTGTCTAAATGCAAGACATGTTGCACTTTCCACTTTATCTTGATGCCTCTTTGTTGTGTAACTCTTTCTTTGTAAATATGTTATTACATTAATCCAGAATGACTCTTTCTGTGCAAAATCATGAAACTTATTTTGTATCTGAATCTTAGTATGAGAATTTCAAAAGAACAAACTTCTCAGAGAATACTAGAATCTGTTTAAGCATTACATTATCTTTCTAATAAAGTATTTTAACTAAAGGAAGTTTAGGTTTACCTGGCAAAAGTACTAACTATTGGTAGGAAAGGACTAATTTGAATTGATAGGAAAGAACTCATGTAAGGTTTTAATTTATGGGTAGTAATATGGGAAGTATAGCCAATATGAAGCAGAATAAGGCTATCTTTAGATATAACATATCCAAATTTGACAGACTCAAATGTTTTACCTACTCAAAAACTTATGATTCTTCTAGAACAACTACAGTCACTTAAATGGTTATTATGCTGATAATAGTTTACGATAACTGAAATAATCTCTCAGAATTGAGAATGTCTCTAAAAATATCCACTTACTGGCTACTGTATAGGCTTTTGTTTAAAGCATCTAACTATTCTCATTGAGTTTGACAGAGACAGTAAAATGTATAAAGAATATAGTTTTGTAGTAGTAGAGAATAAAGATAATGGCTTTGGTTATTTTAACATTCTTTTATTTACTTCTCTTTTGGCTGCTTCCTTCTTTGGTGTCTTTGAAACCAAAACTAACTGTTTCTTAGTTCTAAAGAAACAGGCTGAGCCACCTGTGATTGGGGAAGGAGAGGATTATTTCCATTCTTTGTTTGGTGATTCAAAGAAACTTACTGCACACTCAAGGCATGCCGAAAAAACTTATAAACACTTTTCTATGATTCTTGAAGAAGCTGGCCAGTATACATCCAGGTACACATTCTATTTGAACTAATATCTTCTGTTGGGATAAGACAAATAAGTCAATCAAAAATAAAATTCAAATCTGTTGTTATATGCATTATTTTGGCTAAAATCCTAAGCAGTTCATTAAAATATAACTGTTTCATCTCCTGAACAATTTAAAGCAATTGATATAACTTTCTAAAGAATCAAACAAGGAATGTGAATTCTTCAAAGATGCCAGAGAAAACAGTGCTACATAATCTCTATAAATAGGGGCAACTCAATTATTTAAGAACTTTTTAAATTGTTGGTGAATTATTTAGATACAGCTAATGTAATTTTTTCTTCTAGAAGCTCCTGAGTTCATAGAAGGAGAGAGATGAATTTTTATCTCACTGATTTATTTGTATGGCTGTTAGTATCTAGGCAAAAAAATTGATTAGGAAGACATTTGATTATTTTACTAAAATAAAAGAGCTATTATTTATTCATTTACATAACTCTGGTTTGTTTACTATATAAACAACATGTTGGATTGTGAAGTGTTAGTAATAAGTACATAGAGGGTGTTAGGACCCTAGCTAGAGTTGAGGGTCATATTTGGAAGAAACTTTTTCCTATTTATGCCACTTTTCCTAAAATTAATCACCCATGTTCTAATACCATTTAACAGTGGAGAATACCTGAGCATTTGCTCAACTGTCTAAAAACACCTTGCTAAATTATTCATTTACTACCTACCATAGTAAAGTGATGAGCTATTTTGGAGCCAAAAAACATTTTTTTAAGCTTCTGTTGAAATGCAGTTATAGAAAAAATGGTGGCATAGAAGCAAACTGGCTTTACTCTCCCACCCTTACCCCATTTCAGAAGATAAATACAAATATACCCATGTAAAGATTATCATCCAAAATGTCCCAGAACTCAAATATGAGGATGAGGCAGTTCCCAGGGCCACACAAATGTTAAAATATATATATATATTTTTATATATATGTTATATATAAATGTTAAAAAATATATATATACATATATATACATACATCAAGAGGGAAGCAAATAACATAGAAAGGGCTCTAATACATCTGGCAACAGACTTTTCTGTGGAAACCATATTGACCAGGAGGCAGTGGAACAACATTTTTAAAATTTTGTTTTAATTTTTTTTTTTTTGAGTTGGAGTCTCACTCTGTCACCCAGACTGGAGTGCAGTGGCCACTCCCAGCCACCACAGCCTCAACCTGCTGGGCTCCGGTGATCCTTCTGCCTCAGCCTTCTGAGTAGCTGGAATTACAGGCATGCACTACCACGCCTGGCTGATTTTTTTATTTATTGTAGAGATGAGGTCCCGCTGCCCAGGCGGGTCTCGAACCCATGGGCTCAGGCAATCCACTCACCTCAGCCTCCCAAAGGCGCGGGATTACAGGCTGAGCCACTGAGCCCGGCAATTTTGTTTTAATTTAAAGAGGTGGGTACAATTCAGGATTAGGTATACAAGTGGACATTATACAGGTAATATTTGGGCCTCCTTTTGGTCCCCACTTTACCTGGTTTGAAATCAGTTACCCTTATTGATGTTATGTGCCCTCACCCCACCCTGGCAGTATCCCACTACTGCCAATTCCTTTTGTATAGTATTATGGTAAATGTTCAGGGTCCGTATATGAGTGAGAAAATGTGGTACTCAGGAACAACATTTTTAAAGAGCTGAAAAAAACCCCTGTCATATAAGCATACTGTATCCAGCAAAGGTACTCTTCAAATATGGAAAGGTAAAGCCTTTCCCAGAGAAATAAAAGCCTAGAGAATTTACCACCACCAAATCTGTCTTATAAGAAATGCTAAAGAGAGTTCTTCAACCCAAAAGATAAAAACACTAATGTTCAAAATGAAAACCTTTGAAAGTATGAAACTTCTGGTAAAATTAAGTGCATGGAAAACCTAGAATACTCTAATACTGTAATTGCAGTATTTAATCCACTCATTTTACTTGATACTCTACCTCATACTCTAGTATAAATTGCAAATATTTCTATCAAAACCAACGATAGCAACCTGTAAGAGATAGACAATATAAAAATATATAAATTGAGGCAAATAAAAATCAATATGTGGGAGGATGAAGTCCAGAGTTTTTTAAAATTAGTTTTTCTTTATTTCTGTTCTTTTCTTTGTGATCTTATATAAATTTTCATCTCTTTAAGAGAATTTCTTATATCTGTAAGATGTCTTTTGGAAGCCTCATGGTAACCACAATGCAAAGACCTATAATAGATTCACTAAAAATAAAAAGCAATGAGTTAAAACATATTATCAGAGAAAATTACTTAATCACAAAGGAAGATAGTAACAAAGGAAGAGCGGAATTACAAAACAACCAAAAAATAAACAACAAAATGGCAGAAGCAAGTTCTTACTTATTAATAATTACACTGAATGTAAATGACCTCAATTCTAAAATTAAAAGTCGTAGAGTGAATAGATAGTGTGAGACTCCAACTCAAAAAAAAAAAAAAAAAAAGAAACAAAATTCACTTATAGACTGTTTACCAGAAACCTACTTTACCTATACAAACACACATAGACTGAAAGGGAAGGTGTGGAAAAACACATTCCATGCAAGTGGAAACCAAATAAAGAGCAAGAGTCGCTATACTTAAATCAGATAAAATAGACTATAAATCAAAGACTATAAAAAGAGACAACAAAAGTTATTATAAAATGATAAAAAGGGCTAGTTCATCAAAAGGACACAACAATTATAGATATCTATTCACCCAAGTATATAAAACAAATGTTAATAGATCTAAAGGGAGAGATACACTGCCATACAATAATAGCAGGGAATTTTTTTTTTTTTGAGTTAGAGTCTCACTCTGTCACACAGACTGGAGTGCAGTGGCTGCTCCCAGCCACCGCAGCCTCGACCTGCTGGGCTCCAGTGATCCTTCCACCTCAGCCTTCCAAGTAGCCGGATTTACAGGCACGTGCTACCATGCCCGGCTAATTTTTTTTATTTATTGTAGAGATGAGGTCTCGTCAAGTTGCCCAGGTGGGTCTTGAACCCGCAGGCTCAGGCAATCCGTTCACCTCAGCCTCCCAAGGTGCGGGATTACAGGCTGAGCCACTGAGCCCGGGGATTTTTAACACCTCATTCTCAGTAATGGACAGGTCATTCAGACAGAAAATCAATAAAGAAACATCAAAGTTAAACTACACACTAGGCAAAATAGGCCTAAATGATTTTACAAACCATTGCACCCAACTGCTGAATAATACACATTCTTTTCAAAAGCACAAGGATCATTCTCCAGAATAGACCATATCTTAATCCAGAAAATAAGTCTCAACAAATTAAAAAAGTAGAAATCATGTCAAGTATCTTTTCTGATCATAGTGGAATAAAGCTAGAAATCAATAACAAAAGGAATTTGGGAAAATACACAAACACATAGAAATTAAATAATATACTTCTCAACAACCAATAGGTCAGTAAAGAAATTAAGAAGGGAATTTAAAATTTTCCTGGAACAAATGAAAATGGAAATACAACATAACAAAATCTATGGGATATAGCAAAATTTGTACTAAGAGGAAAGTTTATAGCAATAAACACCCATGTCAAAAAAGTAGAAATACTTCAAATAAACAACCTAATCATACAACCTCAAAGAACTAGAAAAGCAAGAACAAACAAATATAAAATTAGTAGAAGAAAAGAAATAATAAATATTAGAGAAGAAATAAATAAATGAAATGGAGACTAAAACACAATACAGAAGATCAACAAAACAAAAAGTTAGTTTTGGAAAAATAAACAAAATTAATAAACCTTAAATCAGACTAAAAAAAAAAAAGACCCAATTAAATAAAATCAGAAATGAAAAAGGAGACATAACAACTAAGACTTTAGAAATACAAAGAATCATTAGAGGATATTATGGAAACTATTTGTCAACAGATTGAAAATCATAGGAGAAGTGGGTAAATTACTGGACACATAAAACCTATCAAGATTGAACCATGAAGAAATAGAAAAACTGAACAAACCAATAATGAGTAAGGAGATTGAAGCTGTGATAAAATGTCTCCCATCAAAGAAAAACCCAGGACCTGATAGCTTCACTGCTGAATTCTACCAAACATTTAAAGAACTAATATCAATTCTACTCAGATTCTCAAAAAAGATGAAAAGGAGGGAATACTCTAACTTATTCTACAAGGCCAGCACTATCCTGATACCCAAACCAGACAAGGACACAACAAAAAAAAATAAAACTATAGGCCATTATTTCTGATGAACATAGATGCAAAAAACCTCCACAGAATATGAGCAAACTGAATCCAACAGCACATCAAAAAGATAATATACCATGATCAAATGAGATTTATTTTTTTATTTTAAAGACAGGGGTACAATTCAGGATTAGGTTTACAAGTGGTCATCGTACAAATAAAGTTTGGGCCTCCCTTTGGTCCCCATTTTGTCTGGTTTGAGATCAGATATACTTATTAATGCTGTGTCCCCCCTTTGCCCCGCTATCCTGCAGTATCCCACTACTGCCAATCCCTTTCTTATAGTATTATGGTAAATGTTCAGGGTTCACTTATAAGTGAGAACACATGGTACTCTTTGTTTCTGTGATAGATCACTGAGTATGATAGACTCTAAATCCATCCAAGTTCCTGTGAAGTCTATATGTTTGTCCTTCTTTATGGCTGTGTAATATTCCATCATGTATATATACCACATTTATTTTATATCCAGTCCAGTTTCGATGGGCATCGTGGTTGGTTCCATGTTTTTGCTATTGTGAATAGTGCTGCAATAAACGTGAGTGTGCAGTATCTTTTTTGTAGAATGATTTGAGTTCCTCTGGGTATATTCCCAGTAGGGGAATTGCTGGATCATGTGGAAGGTCAATGTCTAGTTCTTTTAGAAATTGCCACACTGTTTTCCAAAGAGGTTGTACTAGTTTGCATTCCCATCAGCAGTGTAGAAATGTTCCCTTTCCTCCATATCCTCGCCAGCATCTGTTGTTGCTTGCTTTATTAATGATGGCCATTCTTACTGGGGTTAGGTGGTATCTCAATGTAGTTTTGATTTGCATTTCTCTAATGATGAGTGAGGCTGAACACTTTTCCATGTGTTTCTTGGCTGTCTGTATACCTTCTTTTGAGAAGTGTCTATTCATGTCTTTTGCCCACTTTTTAATAGGGCTGTTTGTTTTTTCCTTTTGGCACATTTGAGTTCCTTGCAGATTGTGGATGTTAGACCTATGTCAGATATACTGTTAGCAAATATTTTTTTCCTTTCTGTGGGCTGCCTCCGTGCCCTTTTGATAGTTCCTTTTGCTTTGCAGAAGCTTTTCAGTTTGATGAGGTCCCACTTGTCTATCTTATCTCTTATGGCATGGGCACTTGGGGTTTTGATCAGGAATTGGTGCCAGTTCCAATTTCCATAAGAGTGTCTCCTGCATTTTCTAAGGTTTTTATAGTTTGAGGTTTTACGTTTCGGTCTTTGATCCATTTGGAGTTGATTTTTGTGTATGGTGATAGGTAGGGGTCCTATTTCAATCTTCTGCATTTGGTCAGCCAGTTTTCCCAGCACCTTTTACTGAATAGGTTCTCCTCCCAGTGACTGGTGAAGGAGGTTTTGTCGAAGATGAGTTGGTTGAGAAATTGAGATTTTGTTTCCAGAATCTCTATTCTGTTCCATTGGTCCATATACCTATTCTTGTACCAATACCAGGCTGTAGCTATAGTAAAGTTTATAGTCTGGAATTGTGATACTTCCCACTTTGTTTCTTTTGCTGAGGGTTGTTTGGCTATTAGTGGTCATTTATGTTTCTATATGAATTTCTGTATTATCATTTCCAGGTCTGAGAAGAATGACGTTGGTAATTTAATGGGTATTGTGTTGAAGCTGTAGATTGCCTTGGGTAGGATGCACATCTTAACAATGTTGATTCTTCCTGTCCATGAGCATGAAATACTTTTCCAGTTTGTTTTTATATTCTTGGATTTCTTTGAGCAGTGTTTTGTAGTTTTCATAGTAAACGTCTTTCACTTCCCTGGTTGGGAAGATGCCAAGGTAGTTCTTTTTTTTAGTGGCTATTGTGAATGGGATTGTGCTTTTTATTTGCAACTGTCTTTTGCACATTTATTTTGTACTCTGAGACTTTGCCAAAATCCTTTATCAGTGAAAGTAGGTTGTTGTTGTTGTTGTTGTTGTTGTTGTTTTTTGAGTTGGAGTCTCACTCGGTCGCCCAGACTGGAGTGCAGTGGCCACTTCCGGCCACCGCAGCCTCAACCTGCTGGGCTCCAGCGATCCTTCCGCCTCAGCCTTCCGAGAAGCCGGAATTACAGGCATGTGCTACCACGCCCAGCTGATTTTTTGATTTATTGTAGAGATGAGGTCTCGCTGCCCAGACGGGTCTCGAACCTGCGGGCTCAGGCAATCCACTCACCTCAGCCTCCCAAAGGCGCGGGATTAGAGGCTGAGCCACCGAGCCCGGCTGAAAGTAGGTTTTTGACAGATTATTTTGGGTTTCCAAGGTATAAGATCATATTGTCAGCAAAGAAGGATAACTTAGTATCCTCTTTTCCTATTTAGATACCCCGGGTTTCCTTCTCTTGTCTAATTGCTCTAGCTAGAACTTCCAACACAATGTTGAACAAGTGGGGTGGGAGTGGGCAGCCTTCCTCGTCTTGTTCCAATTTTCAGGGTAAATGTTTCCAGTTTCTGTTCATTTAGCAATATGCTGACTGTGGGTTTATTGTAGATGGTGCTTACTATTTTGAGGTATGTTTCTTCTGTGTCTAGGTGTTTGAGGGTCTTTATCAAGAAGCGATGCTGGATTTTATCAAATGCTTTTTTTCCATCTAATGATATTATCATGTAGTCCTTGTTTTTACATCTGGTGATGTATTTATTTACATTTATGGTCTTGTGGGTGTTGAACCAGCCCTGCAATCTGGGGATGAAGCCTACTTGCTCATGGTGGATGATTTTTGAGATGTGTTATTGGATCCGATTTGCTAGAATCTTGTTGAGAATTTTTGAAGCTATGTTCCTTAGGAATATTCACTTGGTGTTCTCTTTTTTGGTTGGAACTTTACCTGGTTTGGGTATCAGTGTGATGTTAACTTCGTAAAATGATTTGGGGAGAATTCTGTCTTTCTCAATTACGTGGAATACTTTCAATAGGATTGGTATCAGCTCCTCCTTGTACATTTTGTAGAATTCTGCTGGAAAACCATCTGGTCCAGGGCTTTTTTTTGTAGGTAGTTTTCTTATGATGAATTCAATTTCCCAGGTTGTTATTGGTCTATTTAGTGTCTCACTGTCTTGTTTCAACCTTGGGAGATTGTCAGAAAGTCCTCCATTTCATTTAGATTATCAAGCTTGTTTTCATACAGATGTGCATAGTAATATCCGATAATCTTTTTTATTTCTTTGGGGTCACCTGTGATTTGATCTTTTGCATTTCTGATTGTGATATTTGGGCCTTTTCTCTCTTTTTCTTGGTCATTCTGGCTAAGGATCGATCCATCAATATTGTTTATTCTTTCAAAGAATCAGTTTTTTGTTCTGTTGATTTTTTCTATGATATTTTTGTCTTCTATGTCCCATATTTGAGCTCTTACTTTGGAATTGGATTCTTCTGCTAAAGTTAGGGTTTTGGTGGTCTTGTCTTTCCAGTTCCCTTAGGTAATTTGTTAGGCTGTCAACTTGTGATCTTTCCATTTCTTGATGTGTGTTCATAGAGGAATAAATTCCCCTCTAAGAACTGATTTCATGGCGCCCCAGAGGTTTTGGTAGGATGTTTCCTCATTTTCATTTGTTTCCAGGAATCTTTTAATTTCTCTTTTGATTTCTGTTTTGACCCAGTAGTCATTCGGCATCATGCTGTTTAGTATCCATGTCTTTGTGGGTTGGGGGGAATTTTGTTGGTGCTGATATTTATTTTTATTCCACTGTGGTCTGAGAAGGCACATGGCAGTGTTTTGATCTTATAAAATTTGTTTATACTTGATTATTGGCTGAGGATGTGATTGATCTTGAAATATGTTCCATGTGGTGATGAGTAGAATGTATATTCTGTGGTTGTTCAGTGGAGTTATCTGTAGGTGTCTATTAAGTCCATTTGGTTGAGCATCAAGTTGAGGTTCCCAATCTCTTTGTTGATTTTTTGCCTTGATGATCTATCTAGGATTGTTAGTGGGATATTTAAGTCACCTGCTATAATAGTGTTAAAATCAATATCTTTTTTTAGTTTACTTAGTACTTGCTTTATAAATGCTGGTGCTCCTGTGTTGGGTGCATATATGTTTAGGATGGATATTTCTTGTTGATGGGTTGAACCTTTTTCATTATGTAGTGTCCATTCATGTTTTTTTTTTTAATTTTTGATAACTTAAAGGTTATTTTGTCTGATATTAACATCATGACTCCTGTCTTCCTTTGTGATCCATTCACTTGGAAACTTGTTTTCCATCCTCTAACTTTTAGTCTATGTGCATCCGTTGTGGTGAGATGAGTTTCCTGGATGCAGCGAATTATTGGGTCACGGTTTTTTATCCAGTTTGCCAGTCTATGTCTTTTCAGTGGTGCATTTAGTCCATTCACATTCAAGCTGATTATTGAAATGTGATTGTTTATCCCCATCATGAAATTTTTATAAAGTTTTTTCTTTGTTTTCTTTTAGTTATTGAGTGATGTATGTGTGTATTTTCAAGTTTGCAGTCATGATGTATTCTCTGTTGATTCTGTGTTCTGCTGTTCTCTTGGAAAGTGCATGGTCATTCTTTCTTTCTTTCTTTATTCTGTGCTTAATACCGTTTAAGTGTCTCCTGTAGAGCTGGTCTGGAAGCTGCATAATCTCTTAGGAAGTGGATGTCTGGGAAGGATTTTAATTCTCCATCAATGATAAAGCTGAGCTTGACTGGGTAGGAAATTCTTGGTTGAAATTGTTAATCTTTGAAGACTTTGACTATTGGGCTCCAGTCCCTTCTTGCTTGTAGTGTTTCTGCCAATTGGTCTGCTGCTATTGTGATTGATTTTCCCTGGTAGGTAGTCTGACCTTTGCTGCTTTTAGGACTTTTTCTTCTGTGCCTGCTTTGTGTAGGTGAATTGCTTTGTGTCTGGGGGTTGGTCTTCTCATCTGATGTCTTGTAAGGTTCTCTGTATCACTTATGTTTGGATGGTCACATCTCTGGTGAGATGGAGAAAGTTTTCATGAATAATCTCCTGGAATACTTGCTCCAAGGTGTTCTCCATTTCTCTTTCTTCTTCTAGCATACCAATCAGATGTAGGTTCAGCCTCTTGTTATAATCGCACATCTCTTGGAGGCTTTGTTCTTCCTTTCTGAGTTTTCTTTCTGCTTTTCACAGATCAGGTTAATTTTATGTTTTGGTCTTCAAGTTCTGAGTATTCCTTCTGCTTGATTTATTCTGCTTTCCATTCTTGTCATCTTTTTATGTTTATTTCCTGGATGAAATTGTTTGTGGCCAAAATCTGTTACACATTCTTTCAGTGTTGCATTTTGTCTTTCTTGAGTCTTATTCACCCTTCCCATCCATTCCCTAACCCCTGTTGTATTCTGGGGCCAGTCATTGGTGTTTTCCATTATTTGGGCTCTGAGCTATGATTTTTTTCAAGCTATGATTTTGTTCCCGTTTGTAACACTGGGAATTACTGTGTTCTTCCACTAATTTTTTCCTCATTTGTGACAGATCTGCCTTTTTTCTTTAGTTCTGTTATTCAGTGACAGTGGGAGAGGCTTTCACTTCTGATGTTTGCTCAGCCCTTTATCCCTCCCTGATCTAGGCTCTGAATTTGTTCTATTTTGAAACAGGGTTGTAAGTAGGAAACTTTTTTGTCTCTTGTAGTTTTGAGAGTTGAATGAGGTGGAGGATGGGGAGCTAGGATTCAGAAACTATTTACAAATCACAATGTTCACTGATTGTGGTATGGGTTCCCTGAGATCCACTCCCTACCCCTACCACCATTCTATATGATGGTGCAATGACATTGTGTGTTTACCTCCTGAGTTCAAGATTCAGTAATAGCAATGAGTAGAACAGAGAAAAGAAGAATGAAATAAGATGGACAAAATTAAAAAAAAAACACAGAACAAGAGCAGAAATCAAAGCCAAAAACAATTAAACACACACACACACACACACACACACACACACACACCCCAAAACAAACTGGAATAACAAGAAAGCAAAACAAAACAAACAAAAACAAAAACCAAGAAAACCAAACACACACACACACACACACACACACACACACACACACTCCCAACCCAAAATCAAAGGAGAAAATAAAAGAGAGGGAAAAAAAAGGAATTCAAATTGAACCCTCAAACATGTGTTCACACACACATTAAACTAGAGAAGAATAAAAAGCAGAAAGAAAAGAACAAAAAAAACCCCTGGAAGATGAACCCTCAATCCTTCATGTCCACACATAAGCAAGAAATAAAAAAAGTGAAAGAAGGAAATAAAGAAAGAAAAAAGAGTGGGGGGATGCAGATCAAACCCTCACATACACATCCATGCACAAAGAAAAAGTATTTAAAAATGTAAAAACAAAAACCCTGCCCTCTTGTGGCAGGTTCTGTAGTTGTTCCTCTCGGCTGCCCCTCTGCTGTCTTCTGCAGAGCCTTGGCCTCATTCACAATCTCCCCAGTGTCTGGTCCATGGAAGGAGGAGGGGCTGTGGGGGTGGGTGGGGCTTCAGTCCTCCCTCTCACTCTAGTATGATCAGGAAGATCCCCTCTGGTGAGGAGGTGCAGGATTGTCTCTTCCCCATGTACTGGTGGTGGGGGGATGCCCCAGCCAGTCTTACCTTGGAATGGAGGCTTCCTATTGTGGCTGATGTTCAGGCTCCACCTGGGTTTGTCCCTCTCAGATATGCCCCAGTCTTGTGGGTCCTTCGCTCAGAGAATTGCTGGAGAGGAGGGGGTTTGGTCAACCCCAGGCTCATCACTGCTCTCTTTGGAGGTCTTCCTCATCCTTTTCTGGCTGCACTCTTTGTCCTGCAGCTGAATGAGGGTAGGGCATGGGGCACCTGAGACTCAGCACTCATCCTATCCCTGTGGCATTTGTGCTTTCAGGATATTCCCTCTGGGTCATGATCAACTCCTGAGTAGTTAATCACTGGTCACAGAGATTGGGTTGGGTCTGTTGCTCTGAGGTGAGTAAGCCAGATCACTTTCCTACCCAGGTTTCAAGATGGTGGCAGGGTGCCTCTTTCTTCTTCTCCAGTGGGGCACTGCCTCTGGGCTGTGCTCCCTCTGCAGCCCTTGCTCCCAATGTCCAGCCAGGCACTGCAGTGGTGAGGCAGAGCCTGGAGCCAGCAGTGTCTCCCAGTAGCTTCTTCCTGAGATGGCTTTGTTGAATTTTTTTTTAAATGATGCTTGGTTTCTGAGCCCCAGGAAGTGCTAGGGACCAAGCAGAGTGGCTGCGGCACCAGCTGCTTCACCAGGAGAACCCTGGCCACTTGCTCCCAAGTCCCTACTCAGTCAGTCACTCACGCTCCACTTACTCGCCAACACTTATGCAAAATTTTCCATACACTCACTCATTCACACTGGGACTCACTTAGTCCAACTGGCTCCATTACCATCTTCCTGAGAGTGATCAATTGAGATTTATACCATGGGTGCAAGGATGATTCCACATATGCAAATTACTAAATGTAATACATCATATCAACAGAATGAAGGACAAAAAACCTTATGATCATCACTAGGCACAGAAAAAGCATTTGATAAAATTTAACATCCCTTCATGATAAAAAAGCTCTCAAGAAATAGGTATAGAATGAACACACCTCAAAATAATACAGGCCATATAAGACAAACCTACAACTAACATTATATAGAATGGGGAAAAGGTGAAAGCCCTTACTCTAAGATCTGTAATAAGACAGGGATACCCACTTTCACCACTTTCATTCAACATAATACTGAAAGTCATAGTAGGATCAATCAGGCGTGAGAAAGAAATAAAAGACATCCAAATTGGAAAGGAGAAAGTCAAATTGTCTTTTTACAAATGACATTATCTTATATTTATAAAAGTCAATATAATTCACCAAAAAACTGATAAATTCAGCAAAGCTGCAAGATACAACATCAACATACAAAAATGAGTAGCATTTTTATACACCAATAATGAAATAGAAAAAAAAAAAATCGAGACGGGAACAAGATGGCAACAGCATAGGTGGACTTGTGAGATTCTCCGAATGTGAGTTCCCAAAAAGACTCTTACTTTTCTTTCCCCATCCCCCAGCCCACCACCAGCCACTACCTTTGTTCGCATGCAGGGCCGGATATTGCTGCCCCCTGCTGCTGCTGTTCTACCACATGCATGGGAGTCTTGGGTCCCAGCTCCCTCCCTGGCTACATTGTCTCCTGCCCAGAACTCAGCACCAAGCCACCGCCGGTCACTCAGGGAGGCTCCGGGCACCCGGCCCTCAGAGACACCGGTCCCATTCCTGGCTGAAGTACCCTGTGGGGGCCCAGGGCCACTCTCGCTGCTCACTGCCTGCCCTTTGGAGCCTTGGAGCTCTGGAGTTCTGGGCCCACCCTGGCTGAGGCACTCAGCACGTGACCCCAAGCTGGGGGACCCAGACAAGCAGAGAGAAATGGATCTGTAAAAACTGCCTTGGCCATTCTCCAAGCAGAGACTTCCATTGCCCCACCCACCTATCAACAAATCCTACCTCAGTTCCTAAGGTAACATCGTGAAACAGGAGACAAAGCCCCACTCCTACACTGAATCACACAAAGCAATCCCCAGGCAGCTGACTAAAAAAAAACAAAAATAAAAACAAAAACAAAAACAAACCCAAACTGCGAGTAAATCTAGCTGCCTACAATGAAAAAGAAAGGGGAGAGGCCAGAGATCAGAGCTGAAGTGACTTTAGTCTGATCACTTATTTTGACTTATGATTTTATCATTTTGACTGTTTGTTTTGATCACATTTGTTGTTTGCCTTCTGACTTACACTGTTTCTTGATTTTATTGGTCTGTCTCTGTTAGCTATCAGTATTCTTTTGGGAATCTTTCTTGCGTGTCTTTTTTCACTTCCGGCATTGTGTCTCTTTCTCACCTGATAGTTGATATGTATGTCTGTTTTCCCTCTCTCTTCTCTCTTTCTAACTTCCTATTGACCCCCCTTCCTCCATTATTTTCCTCTTTTATACCCCTCTTCTTAATCTAGGGACCAAGACTACATACTGCTGAACGGACAGATTGTAAGGCAGAGGGAAATAGGTTCCAGTGTGCTCATACACCTGTTCATGGAT
>NW_007191300.1:23298-24342 GCF_000164805.1 Carlito syrichta
CACAAGAGATTCAGAGATCCCCTGCAAGACAACAAATGAGAAGACCAACTCCAAGACACATAATAATTTGCCTAAACAAAGTAGGCATAAAAGAAAAAACCCTAAAGGCAGCGAGAGAAAAAGGCCAGATCACCTACCATGGAAGACCAATCAGAATAGCAGCAGATTTATCTACAGAAACCCTGCAGGCTAGGAGAACTTGGAGCCCTATCTTCAAAGTCCTAAAAGATGAACAATTTCAACCAAGAATAACTTACTTGTCCAAGCTAAGCTTCATCAGTGAGGGAGAATTAAAATCTTTCCCAGATATCCAATCCCCAAGAACTTATGCTGCTACCAAACCACTTCTACACGAAACACTTAAGAAAGTACTAAACACAGAAAAAAGGAAAAAAGAACAACGTTCTTCACAGGAGTACAGGGAAAAGAATAAAATATACATGAACCAACCCAAAAACCAAAAGAAAGACAAAAAAAACCAAGTGGAAGAACAACAACTCTATAAGAACTCGATGATAGGGACAAACTCTCACATTTCAATAATTAACCTGAATGTGAATGGACTAAACGACAACTGAAAAGACATAGAATGGCAAAATGGATAAAATATCACTAGGCAACAATATACTGCCTTCAAGAGACCCATCTCACTAGAAAGGACATACACAGACTCAAAGTAAGAGGATGGGAAACAAATTTTCAGGTGAATGGAACACAAAAGAAAGGAGGAGTCATGATCCTAATTTCAGACAAAATACCATTTAAGCCATCAAAAATTTTAAAAGATACAGAGGGCCACTACAAATGATAAAAGGTTCACTCCATCAACAAGAAATATCTATCCTAAACAAATATGCACCCAACATAGGTGCGCCAACTTTCATAAAGCAACTTCTAGGAAAACTAAAGAAAGATATTGATTCTAACACCAGCATAACTGGGGAGTTTAATACCCCACTCACAATCTAGACAGATCATCAGGACAAAAAATCAGCAAGGAGATCCGGAACCTCAATGTGACTCTGGACCAAATGGACTTAATTG
>NW_007191300.1:25140-26307 GCF_000164805.1 Carlito syrichta
ACTTTCTGACATCACACAACCTACCTAGGTTGGAACAAGAAGAAATCGAGACCCTAAATAGACCAATAACAATCAAGGAAATCGACTACATAATAAGAAAACTTCCTACAAAAAAAAGGCCTGGTCCAGATGGCTTTCCAGCAGAATTCTACAAGACATTTAAGGAGGAGCTGATACCAATCCTACTGAAGGTATTCCAGGTGATTGAAAAAGATGGAACCCTCCCCAAATCATTTTACAAAGCCAATATCACATTGATACCCAAGCCAGGTAAAGATACAACAAAGAAGGAGAACTACAGGCCAATATCTTTGATGAACATAGATGCTAAAATTCTCAACAAGATCCTAGCAAACCAGATTCAACAATACATCTCAAAAATCATCCATCATGACCAAGTAGGTTTCATTCCTGGGATGCAAGGCTGGTTCAACATTCATAAAACCATAAATGTAGTTAAATACATCAACAGATGTCAAAACAATAACCACATGATTATATCATTAGATGCAAAAAAAAGTTTTAGATAAAATCCAGCACCCCTTCTTGATAAAAACTCTCGAACATCTAGGCATATGGGGAATATACCTCAAAATAGTAAAAGCCATCTACGAGAAACCCACAGCCAGCATACTCCTAAATGGACAAAAATTGGAACCATTTCCCCTGAAAACTGGAACAAGACAAGGATGACCACTCTCACCCCTCCTGTTCAATATAGTATTGGAAGTCCTGGCTAGAGCAATCAGAGAAGAGAAGGCAATCAGGGGTATCCAAATAGGAAAAGAGGAAGTCAAGTTATCTCTCTTTGCAGATGACATGATTGTGTACCTTGAAAACTCAAGAGAATCTGTCAAAAACCTCCTTACACTGATAAAGGCCTTTGGCAAAGTCTCAGGATACAAAATAAATGTGCAAAAGACAATTGCATTTCTTTACACCAATAATAAACATACAGAATCCCAAATAAAAAGCACAATTCCATTCACAATAGCCACACACAAAAAAAATGAAATACCTTGGCATCTTCCTAACCAGAGACGTGAAGGAACTTTACAATGAAAACTACAAAACACTGCTCAAAGAAATCAAAGATGACTCAAACAAGTGGAAAAATATCCCATGCTCATAGATTGGAAGAATCAACATTGTGAAGATGTCCATCTT
>NW_007191300.1:27255-53652 GCF_000164805.1 Carlito syrichta
TCAGAATGGCAATTATCAACAACCTAAAAAATAACAGCTGCTAGAGAGGGTGTGGCGAAAAGGGAACACTTCTACACTGTTGGTGGGAATGTCAACTAGTGCAACCTCTGTGGAAACCAGCGTAGCGATTCCTAAAAGCTCTAAATATCAACCTCCCATATGACCCTGCAATCCCCCTTCTGGGAATATATCCTGAAGAACTCAAATCACTCTATAAAAAAGATACCTGCACACGTATGTTTATTGCAGTGTTGTTCACAATAGCAAGATCCTGGAAACAACCATGCTGCCCATCAAAAGAGGACTGGATTAAAAAAATGTGGTACATATACATGATGGAATTCTACGCAGCCATAAAAAAGAACAAAATCATGAATTTCACAGCAACCTGGATGGAACTACAGTCTATAATACTGAGTGACCTCTCACAGAAACAAAGATCTGAGTATCACATGTTCTCACTCATATAATGGACCTTGAACATCCAATGTAATACTATAAGAAAATGACTGACAGTAGTGGGAAACTATGGGGGGGAGAGAGATGGGATTAGCGGTAGCAAATATCTGTCTGGGGATGGGTAAACACCTCTTATCAACAGGGTGCCTGAATGAAACGTATTTGTATACCTACCCTTAACTGTACCCCATAACATCATAATAAAAAATATTGATTAGAAATAAAAATAATCAAGACAGCAGTCTCATTTACAATAACTACAAAAAATTAAAATAAAATAACTAGGAATAAAGTTAACCAAGGAAGTGAAAGTTCTCTACAAGGCTAACTACAAGACACATTTTTTCCTCAAATGTCTTACAGAATGTATCAATAAAGTCATCTGGGCTTGGAGTTTCTTTGTGGGAAAGTTTTTAAACTAAAATCTATTCTTTAATAGATATTAGGGCACTCTGGTTTATCCATTTCTTCTTGATTAAACTTGGGTAGCTTGTATCTTTCAAGAAAAGTATCCATTTTATCCAAGTCATCTAATTTAGTGACTTAATGCTGGCCATAATCTTCCCTTATTATCCTTTTAATAACTGTAGAATCTTAGTGCTGTCACAGTTTTCATTCTGGATACAGTCATTTGTATTTTTATCGTTTTCCTGATCAGTCTTAGTAGAGATTTAGAAGTTTTATTGAGCATCTCCAAAAACATGTATTTGGTTTTATTGATTTCCCCTATTTTTGTTTGTTTGTTTTAAAATTTGTTTTCCATTCTGATCTATATTCCTTTTATTCTGTCTTTGGGTTTCATTTGCTTTTTTCTTTTTCTAATTTCTTAAGGTAAATGTTGAGATCATTGATTTTATGCCATTTTCTCTTCTAATATAGGTATTTAGTGTTTTGAATTTTCTCCTACACATACAGCTTAGCAGCATCCCACATATTTTGACGTATTGTATTTTCATTTTCATTCAGTTCAAAATACTTACTAATTTTCATTTCCATTTTCTTCTATCCTTGGATAATCAGAAAGTGTGTTATTTAATTTCCAAGTATTTTGCAGATTTTTCAGTTGCAATACTTTTCCAGATACCTTCTTAATATTGATTCTAATTAAATTCCATTTATGTTAAAAAAATACTCAAATTTATTAAAACTTGTTTTATAGCTGGGATATTGATTATCCTGGTAAGTGTTCTGAATGCACTTGAAAAAGTAATGTATATTCTGCTGTTGTTGAATGGAGTGTTTTTAATGTCAACCAAGCTATATTGGTTGTTAGTGTTTATCTGCTATCTTTTTGATCATTTTTTGTCTACCTGTTCTATCAATTATTGAGAGAGAAGTATTAAAATGTATTATAATTGTGGATTTGTTGATTTCATCCTTGCAGTTCAGTTTTGTTTCATATATTTTGAAGGAAATACAATACTTTGTTATTAGAAGGAGAAACAGAAAATATTTTGGAGTGTTATATCTTTCTGAATTGATCCTTATTTGTTTAGGAAATTACTTTCTTTATCCCTGGCAATAGTCTTTTGCTGTGAACTCTTTTTTATCTGATATTAATATTGCCATTGCAGCTTTCTTTTTACTGGTGATAGCATGGTATATCTTTTTTTATACTTTTACTTTTAAATTATTTGTGTCTTTATATTTCAAGTGCATGTTTTTTAGGTAGCATACAGTTGAGATTTTCTCTTTTAGCTAATCTGGCAATCTCTGTCTTTTCACTGGGGCATTTAAACCATTTACATTTAAAGTGATTATTAATGTGGTTAGGCTAAGTCTACCATCTTGTCATTTTCTTGCTTCACTATCTTCTTGTTTATGTTGTTTCTAATAAGTTTGCTGTCATTTTTATAGTTGCTTCTCTGTGTAAACACTTCTCTCTCCCCACCCCTCAACCAACCCACTCATGCAGCTTTTAAGATGTTATTATCATTGATTTGGGGAGATTTGATTATAATGTGCCTTGGTGTAACTTTTTTCAGATTTCCTATGCTTGGGGTTGCTGACTGTCTTTGATTTGCAGACTTAGAGATTTTGAATTTTGAAAATTTGGAAAAATTTTGGTCATTATTTTTTCAAATTTTTTTGATCCCTCTTTCTCTTTTCAAGAGACTCCAATTACATATATATTAGACCCACTCAAAGTTGTATCATATGGTTCACTAATGCTCGGTTATTTTTTTGCCTTCTTAAAAGTTTTTTCCCCCCCTCTGGTGTTTCTTTTTGGATGGTATCTATTAAAACATTTTCACTAATCTTTTCATCAGCAATGACTACTCTTTTCACTAGTTCACAAGTTCACTAATCTTTTTATCAGTAATGACTATTCTTATGCTAATTTTATTCAGTATATTTTAAAATCTCATCCTGTCCCTACACATCATTTTGTCTTTCCTCTAACATTTTGGGCATACAAGGTTTTTTCTCTAGCTGAACAGTTACAAAAATTTTTCCTTTTCTGCTGTTTCTAATATCTGTGTTAGTTTCGATTTGATTTTTCTCTTGTTATGGGTTGTATTTTCCAACTTATTTGTATGCCTGGTAATTTTTTATTATATGCCAGAAATTGTGAGTTTTACCTTGTTTGGGAGCTAGAATTTTTTTTTTTTTTTTTTTTTTTTTTTTTTTTTTTTTTTAGTTAGAGTCTCATTCTGTCGCCCAGACTGGAGTGCAATGGCCGCTTCCGGCCACCTCAACCTCAACCTGCTGGGCTCCAGTGATCCTTCCACCTCAGCCTTCCAAGTAGCTGGAATTACAGGCATGCACTACCACGCCTGGCTGATTTTTTGATTTATGGTAGAGATGAGGTCTCGCTGCCCAGGTGGGTCTCGAACCCACGGGCTCAGGCAATCCACTCACCTCAGCCTCCCAAAGGTGCGGGATTACAGGCTGAGCCACCGAGCCTGGCTTAGAATATTTTTATATTTTAATAAATATAGTTTTGTTCTGGGACCCACTTTAGTTAGTTGGAAATAGTTTGAGTGTTTAAGGATTTGCTTTCAAAATTTAAGTGGGAACAGAGCAACGTCTTCATCAATGTCTTTATTATTAATTACTCTTCACTGATGAGGTAAGACTCTCTTGAATAATCTATATAATGCTCTATTAATTATGAATTTCTTTTAGTCTGGTTGGTGGGAACTTCCTTACCCTGGGAGAGCTTCAAGTAGTTTCTTCTAATCCTTTGAAATGGTCTTTTTCTCTAGTTTTGGGGACTTTACTTAAATGCATGTGCTGATCAATCCTCTGCTAAATATGCAAAAGGGAGTATTCAGAAATCTCCAGAACTCTCTCTGTATGTAGCAATCTCCTGTCTGATACTCTGCCTGTGACCTCCAGCCACATGCTCTCAGCTTCATCTCCTCAAGTCAGAAAGGATTCACCCTCTGTGATCTGCCTGGAAATTCTCTCAAGAAATAATCTGGCGAAATTTTAAGGCTCACTGCATTTGTTCCCTTGATCTCAAGAATCACTGTTCCTCCATACCAACATCCATTATCTTCAAAAACTGTTATATACATTTTCCCAAATTTTTCGTTATTTCAGATGAGATAATAAATCTATTCCTGTCTCTACATCTTGGCTGGAAACATAAACTCACTCTCAGTATGGCTATTTTCGATCAAAGCTGTTGTTTCTTTGCTGCCACCTACCATCTCTGTTTAATATCTACCAGCAGAAGAGAAAAAAGGATTTGTAGGCAAACAGGAAACAAAGTGGAGACATTATTAGTATTTTTCACTAGTTATGCATGTTCTCTCTCCTTATATCCAAGATCTCACCTTAGCTTCAAGTTTAGTTCTACATGCCTCAGGAGTAATAAAACTATGTTAAGAAAGCAACTTCTCATCCATCCTCCATCTCTCCCTCCTAAGCAATTCTGTATTCTACAAATCTAGAGTCAGAATGATAGTAAGCTCCGGATTCAGATGGGCCTCGCCAAGATCATAGTAACCACATCAGTAGTTCTGGTTCAAAATAATTTTGAGGTTGCAAATCGACGGATATTCCCAAAGGACTCTGATTCAGGCTAAACCCCATTTATTCTTCCCTTGAATGATTTAGAACCTAGTGTAGTGATATACAGATTTACCTCTCCATTACATTAAGAATATACTATGAAAACTTTTAGGTGTACAGGCTCTTCTCTGGTAGTACTAATGAACTAATCAAGTTCCCTGAGTCTTTCCAAGATCGTCTTTTAAAAACTTAAGGAGTCCTAAATGCTGCACCCCTCCATCAGCCCATATGCCCCCAATACAAACACAGACACTAACTTCCAGAGAAAATGTTAGGTAGATACAGGTTGGAAGAACTGAAACTTTAAAGATAATTTTAGCAAATTGAGGCTGGGCATGAATATCAGAAACCTAAAAGCCAATAAATAGCATGGAGTTATCAAGGAGAACCCAACAACTAGATAAATCAGTGCTTAAATAATGAAAAGTGATTTTTTTAAAAAAGTGACATTGCTATGTGTCTCCTCAATCTCTTTATAAATCCAGACTGTGCAAAAGCTATTGACGGGATAATTCAGACATCACTCTCTACTCTCAGCCAATCACAAGTTATAAGCAGAGGTCTCAAGTCTCTTTCCTATGAAAGATAAATAGGAAGGCTTGCAGGAAAGAAAAAAGGCAAACTATCAAATGCTGTGTGGTAGCAAACAGCCTGCCTCTGTGAATTTCCATGCATTACATATTTTTCTGTGTCTTTAGGAAGGAAGGCAGATAAGTGTCCTGATATGGTCAACTTTTTTTCCTTTCAAACAAAAAAAGTATTCTACTTACATGCATAAAATAAAATGTAAAGCCAGGCTCAGTGGCTCAGCCTGTAATCCCGTGCCTTTGGGAGGCTGAGGTGAGTGGATTGCCTGAGCTCGCGGGTTCAAGACCCGCCTGGGCAACTTGGCGAGACCTCATCTCTACAATAAATCAAAAAATCAGCCGGGTGTGGTAGCGCATGCCTGTAATTCCGGCTACTCAGAAGGCTGAGGTGGAAGGATCACTGGAGCCCAGCAGGTCGAGGCTGCAGTGGCTGGAAGCGGCCACTGCACTCCAGTCTGGGCGACAGAGTGAGACTCCAACTCAAAATTAATTAATTAATTAATTAATTAAATAAAATGTAAAGTTAATGAATAAGCACTTTACTTGAATAATGATTTTTGAAAAGCAACTGCAAATATTCAATGATATATGTGATAACAAAGGGATAGCTGAGACACTCTAAGGTCTTATTGGCCTGAAAACAAAATCAAATTAGTGCTCATTTATCTGGGCAAAATAAGCAAGTCTGAAGAGCAAAAGGGTATTCTGCCAAAAAATAAGAAACAGCCATATAGAATAGTAACCACAAGAAAGATAAAGATGACATAAAGTAATTCCAGGATGTCAAAGAAGAGTAACATGTTATATTTGCAATGTAGTAAGAATCATAATAATAATGCATAAGAAATAGAAGGCTAACAAAAATTGTTGCAAGTCCTAACCAGAGAAATCAGTCAAGAAAGAGAGATAAAAGGTACCCAAATAGGAAACAAAGAAGTCAGATTATCTCTCTTTGCAGATGATATGATTCTGTATCTAGAAAACTCCAAAGATTCCACCAAAAGACTCCTAGACCTGATAAGTAACTTCTGTAAAGTCTTGAGATACAAAATCAACGTTCAAAAATCAGTAGTATTTTTAGACACCAACAACATTCAAGCTGAGAACCATATCAAGAACAAAATCTCATTTGTAATAACCATTAAAATATTTAAAAAGCCTAGGAATATATCTAACCAAGGAAGTGAAAGACTTTTATAATGACAACTACAAAATCCTTCTGAAAAAAATCAAAGATGACTTGAACAAATGGAAAAACATTCTATGCCATGAATTAGAAGAATCAATATTATGAAAATGTCCATACTGCCCAAAACAATCTATAGATTCAACATAATCCCTATCAAACTACCAGTGTCATTTTTCACAGAACTAGAAAAAACAATACTTAAATTCATATAGAAGAAAAAAAAAAGCCCAACTAACCAAAGCAATCCAAACAAAAGAAAAAAGTCAGAGGTATCACATTTTTGAATTAAAAGTCTTCAAATTTTATTACAAAGCTACAGTAACCCAAACAGCATGGTACTGGTACAAAAATAGACACATAGACCAATGGTACAGAATACAGAATCCAGAAGTAAAGCTCTACTGACTTACAACCAACTGATTGCTGACAAAGTTGACAAAAATAAATGATGGGAACGACACCCTAATCGATAAATAGTGAGGGGAAACTGGGTGGGTTAAAGACTTACATGCTATAAAGACCTCAAGCTATAAAACTCCTAGAAGAAAGCCTAGGAAACATTCTTCTGGACATTGACCTAGGCAATGAATTTATTACCAAATCTTCAAAAGCAAATGCAGCAAAAACACCAAACATGGACAAGTGGACCTAATTAAACTAAAGACCTCCTGCACAACAAAAGCAACTATCAATAGAATAAATACAAAATGAGAGAAAATATTTGCAAATTATTAATCTGAAAGCTAATATTCAGAATATATAAGGAACTTAAATAAAACAGATAATAAAAACAAATAATCTCACTAAAAAGTGGGCAAAGGACATAAACAGACACCTCTCAAAAGAATACATATATGTGTTCAACAAACATATGAAAAAATGTTCAATCATCAGAGAAATGCAAATCAAAACCACAGTGAATACCATCTCACAGAATGGTTATTATTAATAAATAAAAAAACAACAGATGTTGGCAAGGTTGTGGAGAAAATGAAACACTCATACACTATTGGTGAGAATGTAAGCTCATTCAGCCTCTGTGGAAAGCAGTTTGGAGATTTCTCAGAGAACTAAAAATAGATTTATCATTGGACAATAGTGGACAATCTCACTACTGGATATCTATCCAAAAGGAGCATAAATTTTTCTTCCAGAAAGACACTTGCACTCATATGTTTATCACAGAACTATTCACAACAGCAAAAACATGGGACCAACATAGGTGCCCATCAATAGTGGATTGAATAAAGAAAATGTGGTACATATAACTCCATGGAGTACCATACAGTCATAAAATAAAATGAAATCATGTATTTTGCAGCAATATGGATGCAGCTGAAGACTATCATTCTAAGCAAATAATCATAGAAACAGAAAACTAAATACTGCACAAGTGAGAGTTAAACACTGAATACACCTGGGCATAATGGTGGGAACAGCAGACACTGGGAATAATTAAAGGGGGGAGAGAAAGGGATGGGGGGTGGGTAGAAATACTGGATACCATGCTCATGATTTGTGTGACAAGTTCATAGAAGCCCAAACCTCACCATCATGTAATATACTAATGCAACAACCTGCATATACACCAGTTGACTCTAAAATTTAGAAAAAAGAAATAAGGAAAAAAGAGAAAATGTTACATAAATTGTTCAAAAATGAACCTCTATAAAACAAGCATTCTCTTAGAATGCATTTGGAGTATGAAGTGAGATCATTATTTTGAAAGGTATTTATTAGTGTTTATCAAGAGATTTCACGGGCCAGGTGCCATGGCTCACGCTTTTTATTCTGGTACTTTGGGAGGCTGTAGTGAGAGGATTGCCTGAGTACAGGGGTTTGAGACCAACCTGGGGAACTTGGTGCGACTTCATCTCTGCAATAAATGAAAAATATTAGCTGGGCATGGTGGTGTGTACCTGTAGTTCCAGCTACTTGGAAGACTGAAACAGAAGGATTGCCTGAGCCCAGCAGGTTGAGGCTGTAGTGGCATTCCCACCTGGGGTGACAGTGAGGCTCCAACTAAAAAAAAAAAAAAAGATTTCACAGATGTTTACACCCTTTAGTCTCATCATTTCTCTTCTGGGAGAGGGAACCCAGAGTGATAACCTGGCATTTGGAACCACTTTTCTCCTAAAAACAACTGCTAATTTTGAAAGTAGCAGCTAAGAGCCTAAGAAGTTAATCAGAGCTTTTGGCAGAATCATAGGACTGGGTGAATAAAAATTGGTATTTAGAGCCTACAAAAAAGGAGGGTCACTGATAAACACCTCAAGCCTTCAAATGTAACTTCAAAGGATACATCCAAGAGTAAGGCTATATGCAAAACACACCAATTATCAAATTATTTCACACTCTGATTTAATTAAAGTGATTTTTTCTCAACTTAGGTGACTGCCGGAAGCAATAGTAAATCCTCTCTTGAATGAGAAAATAGTATACAAAGTCCTAAATTATTTCTGCAATTTTTTTATCTATAATACTAGGCACTAAATAAGAAATAGCAAGGTGTATAAAAACCAGGATTCAAAGTAAACACCGAAACAGGCCTAGAAGATACAGACACTGTGGTTATCTGACATGGATTTAAAACTAACAATGACTGAGATTAACAAGGAGCTAAGTAATAAGATAAAAGTAATAGCATAGACCTGGGAACTAAAAGTAAAATAATCAAAAGCAAGTTCTAAAAGTAAAAAAATCCAATAACAGAAATTACTAATTCAGCAGGTGGGTTTTATAGCACTTTTCATAAAAGCAGAAGAGAACATTTTTTAACTGAAATTTCTCAGAAGAAAATATCCAGACACAAAAATAAATAAATAGATAGATAAATAAATAGATAGATAGATAAAATATCCAGACTGAATCACAGAAAGCAAGGAGTTTAGATACAAATAGGGCAAGATTTTGTTTTAATTTTCTTCTAATTGAAGTCACTGAAGGAGAGGAAAGACTTAGGTAGAATAAAATTGGTAGAAATGCAGCAGAGAAGTTTCCCAAACTAATGATATCAAGTCAAACTTCAAGAAGCACTACCAACTTTCTAGCAGGATAGAGGACAGGAAATAAACCAATAAACAAACCTAGGAACATTGTAGAAAAACCTTTAAAACAGAAGACATAAAGAAAATTTTAAAGTCAATCAGAGAAAAAATGTTTATCAACAGAAAAATAGAACGAGAGACACTGGACTAAACCTCCAATGAGGATATTGAGACTAAACTGCAAGCCCAACATTTCTGACAAATTGACTCAAAACACTTAAGAAATGTATATTAGTTTTCTTTTGCTGCCATAACAAATTACCACCAGCTCTATGGCTTAAAATAGCATGAGTAGTACCCATTTATTAACACACAGTTCTGTAGGTCATAGTCTGTGTTGGCTCAAGTGATTTCTTAGATGTTGCAAAAGGTCAAAATCAAAATATCAGACAGCTGTTAGTTATCTGGAGACTCTGGGGGAAATCTTCTTCCAAACTTCTTTGAGGTTATTGGCCAAATTCAGTCCTTGTGTTTTTAGGACTGAGGGTCCCATATTCTTGCTGACAGCCAGACAGTGTTACCTTTAGTTCTAAAAGCCCTCTCCCAAGTATTTCATCTGGGTCCCTATGTCTCAGATCCAGCAATAGTGCTTTGCACTGAATTCTTCTCAGGCTTGGATTCTTTCTGACTTCCCTTCTGCTGCAGCTCTTTTCTGCTTCCAGCTGGAGTAAATTCTCTAATTTTCAGGATTCATTTGATGGGATTGGGCCCACTTGAATAACTTAAGATAAGCTCCCCATCTAAAGATCCATAACTTTGTTATATCTACAAAGTCCCTTTTGCCACGTAATGTAACATATTTACAGGATCCCGGGTATTAGGGATAGACATCTTTGGGCAGCCATTCGGCCTACCACAAAGGGAAAAAGTTCAAACAGTTAACACAATACTGAAAAAGAAAATGAAGGAGGACTTGTCCAACCAAAATCAAGACTTAATATAAAGCAGTATACATTAAAACCATTTGGTATAGACACAAGATGGAAAACTATATCACTGAAATAAATAGAAAGCCTTACAATATTCAGAAACTTGCTATATGACAGAGGTGGCATTACAAATCAGGAAGGAGATGGCCAATTCAATATTGCCCATAAATTCCTTATATAAAATACACATACACACATATACACATATGCATATGAGTAAAGTTGTGAAAAGCAAATTCTTGAAATATTTAGAAGAAAATATGATGTAAGAATAGGAAAATTGGAACACAAAAACCAGAAACTATAAAGAAAAAGATTGATAAATTTCATCACAGTAAAAATTTTAGAAATTTAAACTGTATTATAAGAGAGATCATAGACGAAAAAAAATTTTTTTGAGTTGTAGTCTCGCGCTGTCACCCAGGCTAGAGTGCAGTGGCACACTGCTCACAGCCACCACAGCCTCGACCTACTGGGCTTAGGCTATCCTTCTGCCTCAGCCTTCCAAGTAGCTGGAACTACAGGCATACACCACCATGCACAGCTAATTTTTTTAATTTATTGTAGAGACAAGGTCTCTCCATATTGCTCAGGCTGGTCACGAACCTGTGGGCTCAGGTAGTTCTCCTTCCTCAGCCTCCCAAAGTTCTAGGATTACAGGCGTGAGTCACCGTGCCTGGCTGACATTTTTTTTTAAAAGCTTTCTTCTTGCCAAGAATATCTGCATATATTTAAATACTATACTATGTATACTATAAATCAGTTATAAAAATGCAAAACAAGTTGATAGAAAAGTGAACCAAGCCGGGCTCGGTGGCTCAGCCTATAATCCCATGCTTTGGGTGGCTGAGGTGAGTGGATTGCCTGAGCCCGTGGATTCAAGACCCACCTGGGCAACTTGGCGAGACCTCATCTCTACAATAAATCAAAAAATTAGCCGGGCATGGTAGCACGCTCCTGTCGTCCCAGCTACTTGGAAGGCTGAGGCGGAAGGATAGCTGGAGCCCAGCAGGTCAAGGCTGCGGTGGCCAGGAGCGGCCACTGCACTCCAGTCTGGGCGACAGAGTGAGACTCCAACTCAAAAAAAAAAAAAAAAAATGGAAAAGAAAAGTGAACCAAAATGATATGAACAGGCAATTCATAGAAAAGAAAAACTGAGTGAGCAATAAGTAGCTTATTTACCCTACAATCAGGAAAAACAAATGAGCAGTGAGATTCCATTTTATATCCATGATAATGAAAAAAATTAGGAAGCCTGAAAACTTGAAGTGCTGATATGGATATGGGTAACACAAAGGGAAGAGAATTGGTGTAGACAGTATACGAGGCATGCAGCAGCAGGAAATCTGCTCTAGCAAGGAATTCTTTATGGCTGCAGTTTGAGCATGAGGCAGGAAATAGAGAAAGAGATCTGAGCGGCCAGCAGATTACGTGGAGCTTTGTTTCCATGCTGTGAAGTTTTTGTTTTCTCTGGAAGGAAATGGTAAGGCTTGAAGGATTTTAGCAGGCAAGTGGCAATGTCAGATTTGAATTGTACAAAGATTTCTTGGGAAGCAGAGTGGAGAATGCTTAGGAGGGAACAAGACTGGAGAAACCAGTTAGGATGTCACTACAATGTGACACAGAGATAATGAGAGTGTAGTAAAAAGTAATGGAAGTTTTAGGCTTGGCCAACAGGGTAAACGATGCAATTCACTGGGATAGTTTCCCAACTGGAAGAGGAAATTTACAACAAGCCAAAATGATGACTTCAGAGGTACCTTTGGGGTCTTGTGGTTAGTTGTTTCTATGGATGTGAAGTTCAGCAGGAAAGTCTAGGCAAGAGATTTAGCATTAGCTGTCATCCGTGTAGTGATGGTTACTGATGCCCTGTTTGTGTACAACACATACAATAGAGTGTGTCAGGAGTAAAAAAGAACTAAGAACAGAATCCCAGGATTGACGTCTGAGAGATGGGTGAAGGAAGAGACATCTGAAAAGGTAGCTGAATAGGAGCAACCAGACAGATAGACACAAAATAGTGGACTTCAGAAAACAAGGGATGGAGTTTCCAAAAAGAGGAAATATCTTGCAGAGGCAAATATAGCAGAAACATAAAGACAAAGACTGAACAGGTGCCACTCAATTTACCATCCACGAAGGGCATTGGCCGTGTGGGTCTCTAGTAGAAGTAGGCAGTTGTGGGTTGAAGAGTGAATGAGAGGTGATGGATTAGTAACATAACCTTTCCAAAAGCTGGGTTGTAATGGCAATATGAATTATAAGCTAGAGGAAGACTGTGATTTTGTTTAAGGTGGTAGCCCTTGGAGGATATGTACCTATCGGGGGGGGAAAGGCAGTCCAGAGAGAGAGGTTGGGGGTAAAGGAAAAAGGAAGGACAGAGAGTGGACTGAGCTGCTAAAGCAGCAGGAGGAAGTGGAGATCAGGGGCTTCACTGCAGATGGGAGAGGAGGCTCTTCCATTGAAACAGGCTGGGCTTCGACGGAGAAAAGATGGGTGTGGCTGTAGGTGACCCTGTTTCTAGGTGTGAACCCAGGCAATGCACTTGTCTCTGATGGCCATGTTTTCTTAGATCATTTGCTGATCTTAGTGAGATCATTCTTGGAGATATGGGGCAGTGATTTGAACACTGTTGGGGGACAGCAGTTGCTGACTCAGGTCATGAGGAAGATAACTTGCTGCCAATCACTCAGGGAAACACCAAGGGCCCAGGTGTGGTTGAGACCACTAATTTTTTTTTGGCAGTTGCAATCTGTGTGTGTGTGTGTGTGTGTGTGTGTGTGTGTGTGTGTGTGTGTGTGTGTGTGTGTAGTGCAGTGCTCAGTCACCATGGGTTGTGCAAGGTTTAAATAGGTTGAATGCTTGGATTAAAGCTATTTGAGATTTTTACTAGTCAAGTGAAACAGAAGGACAAGAGCTAACGTTTATTGAGTGACCTGGGACATAAGAATTAATCCTTCCAAACCTTGGTCTTCCCATCTATTAAATGGGACTGGAAATAGTATCTGCCTCACTGTGTTGCTGTGAGAATTAAATGAGATAATACGGTGTTCCTCATATTTTCTTAGCTGCGGCCTTTGATAAAAAACATGTGGAAATATTTCAATGCAAAATATATATATTTTGTGAGAATTAAATGCTACAGGTCCACAGTGTCTTCGCCAAAATATTTGGGGACTTAATGTATTTCCAAATTCAGAATTTTAGGAATTTTAGGAAAGGAACATGATGCCTAGAACTCATGTTACATACTACCTTGTAAGGAATTAGAGAAAGATCAACAATTAAACATTTTCACAGAAAAACATACAAATAGTCACACAGAGCATGAACAAAGACTATAAATAGCCTTACTTCAATTTTAAAACAGGTTTGGCTTCAAATGTGTTTTTGTTTTGTTTTGTTTTTTCAAAGATTTTTGTATTACAAAACTGAATCAGAAATTGTGAAAAGATAAATAAAAATAGTCATATAGAGATAGGGATAGACATAAATATATTAGACATATACTGTTTTTTAAGTGCCTAGTGCATAACTAGTGCTGCTTATTATTATCGGTAGAGAGATATCTTATTTTTAAGATGTTGGTCCTAAGCAACCAAAATGATTTTATGACCAACAAATAGGTGATGACGCATACACTGAAAAAAAACTGATATATAAATGATTAACCTGGTCCCTGGAACATATATAATAAGCTCTCAATGCAGGTTAAAAATACAATCTTATGTCTATATAATGTTTTTATTGTCAAAATTCTTTTAACCACATAGTTGCTACTTTTCTTCACATTCACTGTATCAGAAGTAAATGATTTAACTTATTGCTTTACCTACTTTTGAGAGTTTCATGTCTTAATGAATTTATGTTGAATGATAGAAAATTTAAGTAATTATAATTACACCTTCTGTGGCATTTATGCCTTGACACCTAAAGTACTTTGTAGGTTTTCTTTTTCTTAAGTGAAACAGATCTCTTGTTGCATAGATAAAGAAACAGAACTAAGTGTCTCAGTTTACAAAATATAATATTTCTATGTAGAACTTGTCCAATAGCATGTACAGATTAAGAACAACTTCTAAAGCACACTCATTATTCAGTTCCTAGAGTGAGCCAAAGACATTCCTATCTGAAGTCGCCTTATAATCTTTGTGTTTTATTTTCTAGTTCTCTTGGAGACATTAAAATAGCTGAAGTGAATACCAGGGGTTTGTTTGTAAAGCTTGTTAACACTTCCCTTGACAAAGAGCTGACAATTGGAGATCACATTCTCCAGCAAAATGTGAATGGACAAACAATTTCTTTGTACCGATTCCCTCCAAATATCATAATGCAGGCCAATTCCACAGTAAAAGTGAGTATAAGATGTCAATACTGTAAGCTAAAATCCATCTACACTGTTGACCTGTGGCTCAGTACCCATCTCACCATCACTCCATCTGAACAGAAAATGTGCTTTTGTTGTCGTTGTTGGTTAATTGTACCATTTTGTCCATTTACTGAATGTAAATTAATTCCCACAGTTAAATTTTCATAACTTTCTTCAGTTTGGTATATAATAGTTTGTTTTTATGATGTAACTATTAACATGAAATTCCTAAGACTAAGCAAACATCATTCTTAAAAGACAAGAAAACTGGGAGCAGTGGCTCACATCTGTAATCCCTGCAATTTGGGAAGACAATTGCTTGAGCCAAGGAGTTCGAGACCAACCTGGGCAACATAATGAGACCTCGTCTCTACAAAAAATAAAAAAATTAGTCAAGTGTGATGGCACGTGCCTGTAGTCTCATCTACTCCGGAGACTAAGACAGAAAAGATCACCTGAGCCCAGGGTTTGAAGGCTGCAGTGAGCCATGATTGTGCCACGGCACTCCAGCCTGAACAACAGAGTAAGACTTCAACTCAAAAAAAAAAAAAAAATGAAAGAAAAGGGGGGGAAAAAGGCAATCAGAGAGATTATTTGCTTAGAAGATAGGTAATTAGATGATGCTGGCGAGTTCTCCCCCATTGCTTGTGCTTTCCTTTAAGCTCTATGCTATTTGTGATACACAGATTGACAGTATGTATTATGCAGTCATTATATTTTAAAATCTCCTGTTCAGAAAGATTATGTTGCAATCTCCCTATGACATTTGCAAAATTGTATTGAACTCCGTCTTTAACAAATGATTTTCTCACAGGTGTGGGCAGCAGCATCTGAAGCCAAGCATCAGCCACCATCAGATTTTCTCTGGAAAGAACAAGACAAGTTTAGAACAAGTTCCGACTGTACAACAATCCTGTGCAAACCTAATGGTCAAGTCAGTTTCTGGTTCTTAACAATGATTTTTAATAGAATGGACAGCTCTCCTTATGTTCCTCATCCCTTTAGCTCGCTCAGTTGTTTTTTAATACTTAAATGCTTGGATAGAATCATCACTGAATGCCATATCACATCAGGCAAATCAACAGCACCCTCTTCCCAATGTCGAAGTGTCCAAGAGCTACTTACGTTGTGGCAAAAATAACTTTGATATCCCATATTTCTAAGAAGCTACTTCAAGAGCAGGTTTTATTTGTGATATTTAGAAGAGTAGCATCAGAAAGTACTACATACAGGCCTTTTCTATTCATTTATTCACTTCCCCAATATTTATCTAAATTCTCTATTCTTAGGACTATTCTAGATACTGGGAATATAACAGATTAAGATGTAGTATCTGCTCTTAAGGAAATAATATTCTTTTTGGAGGAGGGAGATAAATACTTCATAATGTATTTTACATTTTACAAATAAAAATTGAGATAAATTCACACACCGTGAAATTCACCCTTTTAAATTATGCAAGCAAATGACTTTTAGTATATTCACAAAGTTGTGCAACCATCACTGCAGTCTAATTCTAGAATATTTTCAGGTCCACAAAATGAAACACGGTAACCATGAACAGTCATTCCTCATGCCCCTCCCCCCACCACCACCCTACTGACCACAGGTAATCTACTTTCTGTCTTGAGGCATTTGCCTGTTCTAGACATTATGAATGGCATCACACAACATGTGGTCTTTTTTGTTTAGCTTCTTCCACTTAGCATAATATTTTCAAGATTTAGCCATGCTGTAACATGTATCCGTGCTTAATGTATTTTTATGGCTGGATGATATTTCATTGTATGGAGATGCCACATTTTGTTTACCCATTCATCAACTGATGAACATTTGGGTTGTTTCCACTTTTTTATTATTATGAATAACACTATTATGACCATTCATGTACAAGTATAGTGTAAGCATGTGTTTTCATTTCTCTTGGATATACTTAGGAGTGGAATTGCTAGATCATATGATAACTCTATGTTTAATTTCTTGAGGAGCTGACAAACTGCTTTCCAAAGTGGCCACATCATTTTACATGACCACTGGCAGTGCATGAAAGTTGCAATTTCCCCACATTCTGGCCAACACTTGTTATTTTTAATGTTTTTAAGTTATGGCCATTTTAGTGTACATGAAGTAGCATCTCATTGTGGTTTTGATTTCCATTTTCCTAATGACTAATGATGTTGAGCTTCATTTTCATGCATATTGTCCACTTGCATATGTTCTTTATAGAAATATTTATTCACATTCTTTACTCATTAAAAATAAATTATTTATATTTTTATTGCTGACTTGTAAGAGTTCTTTATGTATTTTGGATATAAGTCCTTTATTTGATGTGTGATTTATAAATATGAAAATATGTTGTTTCTCTTTTCAAATGAAATACCTACCTTGCAGTCTTAATTTTAAATGAGTATACTTTATTTTCTATAAAATTACGTGTATTCAGTCAGGTGTGGTGGCTCACACCTGTAATCCCAACACTTTGGGAGGCCAAGGCAGGAGGATCGCTTGAGGCCTGGAGTTTGAGATCAGCCTGGACAGCATAGAGAGACCCCATCTCTACAAAAAATTCAAAAAAATTTTTTTAATTAAGTGTATTGGCAATAGCTTTGTGTAATTCATTCCCAGTATTTGACAATTTTATATTTTCACCCTACCTTTTCCTTGGCATGATATTAGCATAAATACATATCCATGGGCACACATTAAGGTTTAAGGGTATCTCTTTTTTGCAACAACAAAAAAGTTATTCCTTTTTCAAAACTACTTTTTATTTTTAGAATCATGGGGTACATGTGAGGATTTGTTACACAAGTATATTGCATGAAGGTGAGGGAGCATGGTACCCAATGTATGGCTTTGTATCCCTTATCTCGCCTCCCTCCATGAGCAGTGCCCATGTGCTTAGTTTTAGTGCTCACTTATGAGTAAGAACATGCAACATTCAGTTTTTTGTTTCTGTGATACTTCATTTAGAATGATGGTCTCCAGTTGCAACCATGTTACTGCAAAGAATATGATTTTGTTCTTCTTTATGGCTGCATATATTTCGTCATGTATATATATACCACTTTTTCTATGTCCAGTCCACCTTGGGCATCTGCGTCGGTTCCATGTTTTTGCTCTTGTGAATAACAACGACTCTTTAGATCATTTTAAAATATCTTTCTTTATTTTCTTATCCCCAACCTAACTTACTATGCCATATAATTATTAAACCACAAAGTATGTTGATCAGCATCTATCTTTGAATGTCTTTCTTTATATTATATATATTACATTATAACTGATGCTTAGATTGACTTTCCTTTTAAAATAGAATTGACTAATTTATTAAGAGCCATCTACTGCCTTTCTGTGGGAAGAGCTGTGAGATGGTGAGAACACTCATTCAAGGAAACTGAGCAGCATTCATTCACTTGGCTTCAGATCTCTCTGTGGGCTCAAATTGAATTTTATAATACTTCTGGTAATTCTCACCGAGGGAGAAAGAAAGGCTATGCAATCTAAGTTGTCTACTTAGCTTCATAAGAGATCACTAGCACAACCCAGATTAGGATTAAGGCATTCTTGTCTCAGAACTCTCATCATCTATCTGCATCTGCTCTGTAAAGGGGTTTGTGGTTCAGACTTTGCAAGTGCACTGCTCAGGCACTGAGTATGGAACCAAAGAGAACAGGTCCTGAGCTCCTGGCCTGTATATTTTAGTAAACTGTCATTCCTTGCACCTGAATTAGGCTTTGTAATTAGACTGCTTCTTTTACCCAGTGGTTTGAACTACTTTGCTCATGTAGATTCAGACCACTGCTGAAGGGCGATAATAGCACAAAGAATTATGTTTGCTGATGAAAGACTGAACCTGATTGATTAATTCATATGGAAAATATTTACATATATTTAGTATCTATCAGGCATGATTAGGTGCTAGAAACAAGAACATAAGTATTACATAGTCCCTATCCTCAGGAAACCTTCTACTAGTAGAAATTAATACGTAATAATAATTCCAGTACAGTGAAACAATACTTTGATAGAAGTGTGGGCAGTCCAGTTTAGAAATATCAATCAACTCTGTAAAGCAGAGCATCAGGAAAAGCATTTAGAGGAAGAGATGTGTTTTGAGTGTGCACGTGGGAGGGAGTTTGCCTAGTGGTACCACTGTGGTCCTGCCCCTTTCCATCACTAACTCACTCTCCCGGCTTCTCCATGCTGTCTGCTGTAACCACACTGGCCTTCTTTTACTTTCCAGTTCTTGGCTGCTCCATCAAGCCACAGGATCTTTGCACATCCTCTTGCCTCTCCATAGAATCTTTCTTCTTTTATGTCTTTTAAATCCTACCTGCCCTTCAGACCTCAGCTCATGCCTTTTTTTTTTTAGTCACATTCCATTGGCATATTCCAGCCCATAGTAAAGCAATAAGCATTACTTTATTCAATTAGAAAATATTTCTATTAAATAGGTTGAAATGTGACTGTAAGTCAATTTGAAACTCTAACGCATATACAGTTTTTTTCTTTAACAAATTTATTTCCATTTGGACCTCACTATCTGCAATTGCTAGGTAGATTTTCCTTAAAAAGACAAGTTTCTGCACTTCTATAGACATGCTGAACCACAGACAGACCTAAAGTTTCATTATGACCCTGGGATTAATTTCTATTGATATTATTTGAATATAGAACATCATCCATATTTTGTGTAATAATTCACAGAGCCTGCAACCTGCTGCCTAAAACAATAGCCAGTTATACAGATCAGAATACATCCTATTTTCTGAACTTGAAGTATACTTTGTTTTAAAGATGGGGCATAGCCAGGCTCGGTGGCTCAGCCTGGAGGCTGAGGTGAGTGGATTGACTGAACCTGCGGGTTCGAGACCCGCCTGGGCAGTGAGACCTCATCTCTACAATAAATCAAAAAATTAACCGGGCGTGGTAGTGCGCACCTGTAGTTCCAGCTACTTGAAAGGCTGAGGCGGAAGGATCGCTGGAGCCCAGTGGGTCGAGGCTGTGGTGGCCAGGAGCGGCCACTGCACTCAAGTCTGGGAGACAGAGTGAGACTCCAACTCAAAAAAAAAAAAGATGGGGCAAAGAAAAAATTATACTGTGAGTAATTTAACAAAATGAAAACCTAAAATAAAATATGACTTACACTGCTTTTGGAGTCATCTTGTCACTAACATGGCAATGGTTAATATTCAGTACCAGTGCAGATTTTCTGGTGTAATATAAAGGTGAATTTTAGTTCTGCTTTGTCACTGGTAAACTATGTAATGCTATTTTACTTTCTCATCTGTAAAGTAAGCAATTGTACAATATGATCATTAGGATTCTATGCATCTATGAATTTTTAAAACAGGACTAGATTTTTTTCATCTGTCATATTGTCCAGTAGGATTTGTAGCCTCTACATTGCATGTCAAAAAATTGATAAACTTCTTATATTTGTCAGTGCCTGGGACTTTCCCAATACATTGTTTTATATTAGGAATCCAAAGAAGGAACAGACTACTCCCATGCACTAGAAACTCACTGAAGAGCTGTTTCTATATTATTTTATTTGGTTCTCAGCAATGTTTAAATAGTTTACAAAGGAGAAAAATAGGCTTGGAAAGTTAAATGGCTTGCTCTATGTCACATGATTAGTGAAATGACAGAACTAAAATAAAACCATATCTTCTAACTCAAAGAAGCTTTAAAAGAAAAATAAAATACTGCTGTTGTCCAGGAAAGGCATACAGTCTCACGAAGGGAGATTGCACTAAAAAAAAATCATGAATGTATTTTCAATGTCAATGACTATGTTTGAGCTACTAAAAAAAGATTCCCTTACTAATGATCACTCACAACAGTAATCTTTTGTGCTGTTATTTATGAAAATAAGCTTTAAAAAAAGATTTTGCCTTTCTCTCCTGTGGGCATAACCTAGCTGAACTTGCCTTCTGTGGCTTTTGTGTCTATTTAATTTGTCAGGCCAAGCAGAGGGTTTTTCAATGGTTACAGCCTAAAGTTTGAACTTCTAATTTTATAAAAGCACTAGAAAAAGAATTTAGGGCATTTTTTTCATGTTGTATAAAAATATAACTGTTAAACCCAGTGCAGGATTGTTCTGAATAATTTATATATATATTTATTTTTATTTATATATATATATATATATATATATATATGTTTTACATTTGCCACATATTCAGAAAACCAAAGCAAACTCCAACTGTAGTGCCCATGGGTCTTCTTAATTCCCACCTAGGATTCTAGCCTTGAGAACATGTTTTTTTCTCCATGTCTCTAGTTCAATTGCCTAAAATAAGTCACCAAGGCCAGGAGCAGTGGCTTATGCCTGTACCCAGCACTTTGGAAGGCTGAGGCAGGAGGATTGCTTGAGCCCAGGAGCTTGAGACCAGCCTGGGCAACATAGCTTGTTGTAGAGCTATTGTCTCTACAACAAATAAAAAAAGAATAATAAGTGGGCATGGTGGCACATACCTGCAGTCCCAGCTACTTGGGATGCCGAGGTGAAAGGATCACCTGAGCCCAATAGATTAAGGCTGTGGTAAGCCATGATTGTGCCACTGCACTCCAGCCTGGGTGACAGAATGGGACCCTGACTCAAAACATTTTTTAAAAATTAAAATCAAAACAAAATAAGACACCAGAATGTATGGATATATGTAAGCTAAAATGTATAATATATATATAATATCTTAAATGTTTAAAATTGTAACATTAATATTACAACTACTTTTTGCACAGTTCTTTATAGTTTTGAAATTCAATAGCTTCTCTGAGTTTCACAATACCCTTATAAAGCAATTCTCTATTGTCCCCATTGTACATATGAGGACACAGTCCAAGATAGTAACTAACCTCTCTGAGGTTATGCAGCTTGTAATTTTCAGAGCTAGAAACTAAGGCCAGCATGTCTTACTATGTCCTCATCATGTGGTTCACTATTTACACACAGTAGGTAAGTGAAGTTTTACCATCTAAGCTTTAAATTCAATTGCACCTTGTCTTATATCATACACAAAAGTCAACTAAAATGGGTAAAAGATGTAAATATAAGACCTGGAACCATACAATTTTTAGGAGTGAACACAGGGGAAAACCTCCTTGACAGTGACCTTAGCAATGATTTTTTAAATTTTTGCTACCAAAGCAAAAATAAATGATATTATATCAAACTAAAACTTTTATGCACAACAAAGGAAACAACATAATGAAACAGTAACCTGCAGACTGGGAAAAATATTTGTAAACACATATCTGATAAGAGGCTAATACCCAAAATGTATAAACAACTCAGAAAACAAATAAACCAATTTTAAAAAGGAGCAAAAGACTTGAACAGACAATTATCCAAAGAAAACATAAAAATGGTCAACAGATATATGAAAAGATATGCATCACTAAGCATCAGGTAAATGAAAATTAAAACCACTGTGAGATATCACCTCATACCTGTTAGTTATTGTCAAAAAGACAAAAGATAACAATTATCAGCAAGGATGTAGAAAAAGGGAACCCCAGTATGTTTTTGATGGGAATGTAGATTGTTGTAGTCATTCTAGAGGTTCCTAAAGAAATTAAAAATAGAATTACCATATGATCCAACAATCCTTTTTCTAGGTATATACTCAAAGATGAAATTATCACCTCATAAAGATATTTGCACTCTCGTGTTCATTGCATCATTATTCACAATAGCCAAGATATGAAAACAACCTAAGTGTCCATCAACAGATGAATGGACAAAGAAAATGTGAGATATACATATATATGTATATGTATATATATGAAATACAATTCTAATTTAAAGAAGAAGAGGATTCTGCCATTTGCCACAACATGGATGGATCTGAAGGACATTATGCTAAGTAAAATAAGCATAATCTCAGTGATATATGTAATCTACCAAAAAGGGGTGAAATATACAGAGACAGAATAAAACAATGATTACCAGTGTCGAGGGCGAGACTAGAGGAAATGGGGAGATGAAGGTCAAAAGGTATAAAGTAACAGATATGTAGGATGAGCAAGTGTTCAAGATCTGGTGTACAACACGAGGACTATAGTTAACAAAATCGTATTGTGTTGGGAAATTTTATTAAATAAATAGATTTTAACTGCTTTGTCACCAAAAAAGTAACTATGTAAGATGACATACACTTTAATTTGCTTCCCTGTAGTAACCATTTCACTATATATATGCAGTGCATTCCACAACATCATGTTGTAAATGACAAATATATACAGTTGATATTAATGAATCCTTTTCATTAGGCTGTTACCTGGTACACACCTATTCACTGGAAGCAAGCATATAAGAAATTAGAGACTGACATTGAATTTGACAGATGTTCAGTGGTCACTCCATCGTTGCGAAGGCACATGTTTCAATGGACAGCTTCTACGACTACAATGAGTAAAGAGAAACAAGATCAACGTAAGAAAGATATCTCCAACTATCAGGTGGAACAAACTCAAGGTTTTCTTAAGAGGTAAATGTTTTTTTGTTTGTTTTAATGAGACTTTCCCATAATTAGTACCTAGAGCATGTAAGAATGACTGCATTACAAACAGATATATAATGAATAAATACATTAATGGTGATTTTTTCAAACTACTGTTTTGAATAGGACTCGTGAAAGTCATAAAGACAGAGTGAACAGGTATACCCTCATGGGACAATGAAGGCTAGTGACCTCTTGGTAATACTGAGACCCCCGGCCATTTCACTTTTCACTGGCATTGCTAACAGAGGCCAGGCTGCTGCAGATAGGTGAAGAGGTGAACTGTCCCAAGCCTTTAGCAGGTCTTAGGAGGAGGGAGAACTGCATCACCTAGTGACTTCATCTTGGATCAATTGCTGGCTGTGGACAGAGGTGTAGAATATGCTATTCATTTGTAGACAAATGCTTCTGAGGTTATAATAAAAGTTCTGCCCAGAAGGTCTAGAAAAGCCAGTCTCTTGGATTTGAAATAGACTTTCACTTTAATTGTACCATCAACACTAGTGCTATTGCATAAAATGTCTTTTGAGTTCAATTTGGGTTTTTTGTCTTTACAGAGTAAAGGAAATCCCACCCACTCTTTTTCCTAATCGCAGTCCTTGGTGCCAGAGTCCCTATGTCGCTGCACATCCCTACTCTCCTCTTATTGAACCATATAATACATGTACTACTGGAAGCAGTATGGGTAGACAGCCCAGGTCTCAATCAACCAGGCCTGATCCAGCCCCAGGTAAGTCAAAAGAATACTCATTCCAATGACGAGGAAGGAGTGTGTGTGCGCATGTGCATGTGTTAACAATTAGTGAAAAGGGGTTGATTAAGTGGTAAAACTTACTAAGTATTAAAAGATCTATTCTCAAGAATAGATAGCTCTTAAAGCAAGTATTATAAACCATTCACTTATATTTACTCTAGCACAGAAGTCAAGATATTTCTGTGCTTGTTAAATTTCTCTTGAATGAATCAAACAAACAGTGTGGCCAGCAAGAGTACCTGTGATTCTTGAAATTCACTGAAAAATGCATTTTGTTTTTCATTAGGCAGGAAAAACTGATCTGACAAGTTATGCTGTAGTGAGAAATATCCATCTTTTGCAAACTCACTTTAATATTTAATATCCCAAAGTCTTATTACTTTTCAATCAGAAGTTTCTTAAGTTCTCCAAATAAAGCTTTTAGAGTTGGTATCATTAGCACAGGATCTGTTCACGGATTCTAGGAAGTCCATGAACCTGCTAAATTTGGCACAAAATTGTGTACCTATATGATTTTTTTTCTGAGGACAGAGTTCATGAGATTTATCATATGTTCCCAAATGTCTAAGAACTAGATTAGAAAGAGACAGTACCAAGAAGGAACTAGATTCTAAACTGTTGGAGAAGGCCTTTTTAACACAGCAGCAATGTTCTGGTGAAGTTGTATGATTCACTTATTGAGCAGCATTTGTGAAGCTGTAATGATTCACAAACTTATATTTAGCAGAGGTATGCTTATTTTTCGACAAATGAAATCTTAAGCAGAATCCCAATATATGAAATGCATAAAAGCAGATCTGTCCAAGGTGAGATGGTAGCCATTTACACTGCTCATGACCCCCTTAGTCTTCCTTTCCTCTTTGCTTGTGATCTTTAAGACGCCTCTGTGAAATCATAGGAGTCTCCATAAAACAGTATGAAAACCACTGTGTTAGTATACTAGAACATCCTTGGGAAATAGCACCCCCCCACAATAGTATATTTTAGAAGTAGAAGAGTGGAAATTTTGTAAATTAATGAATATAGACCATTTTCATAAAATTATATTATATATATATATATATATATATATATATATATATGATTTGGGTGTGAAATTTTTTTTGAGTTAGAGTCTCACTCTGTTGCCCAGACTGGAGCGCAGCGGCCGCTCCCGGCCACCACAGCCTCGACCTGCTGGGCTCCGGCGATCCTTCCGCCTCAGCCTTCCGAGTGGCGGGAATTACAGGCATGCGCTACCACGCCCAGCTGATTTTTTGATTTATCGTAGAGATGAGGTCTCGCTGCCCAGGCGGGTTTCGAACCGGCGGGCTCAGGCAATCCACTCACCTCAGCCTCCCAAAGGCATGGGATTACAGGCTGAGCCACCGAGCCCAGCTTGATCTTCCTTTTAAAACCAAATGGAAAACAAGGGAGCGGGGGCGGCATTTGTGACTCCGAGCAGACCCCGTGTGGTGGAGAGAAGGCGGTGGGCGATGGGACCCTGAAACTGGCCTCCGTGCTGCACAGATCTCCCCGACCTTGGCCGAGGGCAGCGGGGAGGGTTTGGGGACCTGCAGCCCGACTGTGACCTTGGGCCAGTGAACTCCGAGCCTCGGCTTTCTGATCTGCTGAATGGGCTGGTCCCGTCGGGCGGGGAATCGCAGGTGTGCCTGCACAGGTGCCCTTGGTGTGGAAGGTCGCCGTCATCTGTCACGGGGTGGGAGGAGGAGGAGGCTGGGGGCTTGAAGCAGGAACGGGACAGCAGAGCTTCTCCAGGGGCCCAGGGCCCGTGTGAGGAGGTGGGAGGGGCAGGGGCTGGGTGGTTTGCACCCGGACTCTTCCCAGACACGTGGGGCCAGGGCACGGGAGACGGAACTGTGGGCGGTCCTCCTGCCCGGACTTCCTGGAGCGCTGGGGTGACAGGCGTGAGCTACCGTGCCCTGCTTGGAGGCCGTTTTCCCCGGGGTCCTCTGTGCCCAGCAGGCTGGGGTGTGGAGGCTCCTGGAGGTGATAGTATCCCCGCTGTGTCCCTCACAGAGCTGGGCGCCTGGGAGGGCCTGGGGTGTCGTCATCCTGACGGCATGCTGAGCCCGGGGGCTTGGCTTCAAAAGGAACACCAGAACACCTGGAAAAGGGAAGAAGCAAGTTGATGCCCACTGGTCGGTTGGCCCACCCTCCACCACCCACCCTTCTATGCACCCATCTGTCCGTCCACCCACCCACCCACCCATCCGTTTGTCCTTCCATCTACCCACCATCCCTCCATCTACCCATCTCCCCATCCGTTCATCTACTCACCCGTCATCCATCTACCTCCCCATCCATCCATCTGCCCACCACCCCACCTGTCGGTCTGTCCGTCCGTCCACCCACTATCCATCCATCCGTCTACCCACCCACCCACCTGTCCGTCCGTCTGTCCGTCCATCCATCTGTCCACCCACCCACCCATCATCTGTCCGTCTACCCACACACCCATCCACCCATCCCACCCATCCACCCATCCATTTTTCCTTCCATCGACCCCCCACATAATCATCCACCC
>NW_007191300.1:53839-57116 GCF_000164805.1 Carlito syrichta
GCGGGCCTTCTGCCTGCCCTGGCCACCACCGTCCTCGGTGCCTGGGCAGGGTCTGCACCTCACTGATGCTCCGGTGATTTTCTGATGAATGGCGTGGGCCGGACCAGGGGCTGGGGTGGGTTGCACCCCAAGTTGAGCTCTGAGGATGTGACCCTTGGCCCCCGTGGCGCCTCCCTCGGGAGTTGAGTGGCCTTTCTGCAGTGAGGCGAGGAGGCCAGCCTCGTTCCTGCGGCATGAGCAGGTGGAGGCCGTGTCCAGGGCCTGGCAGTAGTGGCCTTGACTGTTGAGGTGAGACAGGGCACTTTACCTGTGCTCGGCACAGAGACTTGCACCCTGGCTCTTTGGCAGGAGCAGCCAAAGCGTCCCATGGACACAGAGACCCCCAGAGGCAGCAGAGCCCACGCTAGCCCTGCTTGGAGCGCCAGTGCCGTCCTCCCCTGGGGGTGACCGTCCGGCAACATGCAGGCTGTCCTCTTGCACACCAGGCGCACCTGCCACAGGGCCTTTGCACCTGCTGTTCCTGCAGCCTGCAGCTCTTTTTCTTGGACACCGGGTGACTCTCTTCCTCCACATCTTTGCCCAAGTGACACCCGCTGGTGACGTGCCCCTGCCCGCCTGCTTTAAACTGTGCTCCCTTCAGTTCCCGCCTTCTGGCTGTTTTTCTGGTGGTGTGAATGCTTTCCAGCGCCCTGTCACTCCTGTGTCACTGGGAGGATGGTGGCTCACGGGGGCCTGTGTCCCAGCCCCCGACACCCAGTAGGTGCCCATGTGCCATGGTGGGCAGAGCGGCAAGCCGCCAGGCTGCCCGCCCGAGGTCTTCCTCCACCTCGACCACGGGGCCAGGTCGGGAGGGTGCCCCTGCCACGCCTGGCATCTGCAGCTCAGGCTTCCCTGGAGAGCGGCTTCCTGGCATCCCTTCTGTGCTAGTGTCCCTGCTGAGGGCGGCCCAGCTGCGGCCGGCTCCCAGTAAATGGGCGGGGTGCAAACAGGCAGCTCTGTGGGCCACCCTCCAGCCATCCCACCCGCAGCCCAGAGTCGCCCCGTCCCCGAGGCCTCCCTGGGGCAGGGGGGCTGCGGTGCTCACGTTTAGGACGCGTCCATCAGATGCCTGCCGTGTGCCCGTCTGGGGCAGTGCAGTGAACGCCTCAAGCATTTATTGAGCACCTACTATGTAGGCAGTGTCCCGCGTGAGTGTGGCCTCACGGAATGAGGGTCTTGCAGCTGTCATCAGCCAAGGCGAGGTCCGGTAGGATGGTGTCCTTGTGAGAAGAGGAGGCGGGGGCCAGAGGCTGTGGAGGCGGAGGATGACCCAGGGTTGCTGGCAGTGCCCGAGGCTGGGAGAGGAAGGAAGGGTTCCCGGGGGCTGGATGGGGGGCTTGGAGGGGGCACGTGCTCCTGTGGCTGTGAGTCCCTGTCTGCTGCGATGCCCCCCGGAGACCAGCACGCCTGCGGGCACCCCTCCCGGTCGAGGTGAGCCCCAAGGAGGCCGTCCACACTCAGGCTCGTGGAGTCTGTGCGTCTGGCTGGGCGGGCTTGGGTGGGGGCTCAGGTTCCCACTGTGGCTCCACCACCCCAGGAGGACCCCGGGCCTTGGGTGTCTCCGAGCATGGGGCAGGGTGGTGTTGGTGGTGGCGGCGGCACTGTCGAGCCTGTGTGTGTGTGTGTGTGTGTGTGTGTGTGCGCGCGCGTGTGCACATGTGTCTGCTCGCGTGTGTATATGCATGTACGTGCATGTACACATTTGCACAGACACTGGTGTGTATGCACAGTGCACATATATGCGTGCATGCATGTGTGTATGCACACGTGTGCACACTTATGTGCACTGCTCATGTGTGTATGTGTGCATATTCATGCGTGTGCATGCGTGAGTGTATGCACGTACGCCTGCATCATGCACATGCACACGTGGGCATGCATACACATGCACAGGTGCATGAGTGCACATATGTGTATGCACGCACACGTACATATACGTGCGTGTATTCATGTGTGTGCATGTGTGTGTGCGTGCGCGCCGCGCTCCCTGCCTGGCAGGCTGATTTTTAAGCCCAAGGCTCCCACTTTCTCCAAGCTCTGATGTCACATCAGTCCAAGGATGGATCAGGCCGTGTGGCACAGACAGCACCTGGGCACATGTGCTCTGCACCCGCCCTGCCCGCTCCCGGGGGCGCCTCCACCTCCCGGGTCTGGAGGCGCTGGCTTGGAAAATCTATGGAATGTGTGTTGGAGTGGCCGGGTCCTGCAGCTGGATTGGAATGTGAGGCCGGAGGCCTTGGAAGCTTCTAGGGCCTGAGGAAGGGAAGCTGCCCGGCGGGTGAGGCCACGCAGGCGTATGGTTTTTGGCATCACTGTGGCACCTCTGCCAGGCAGCTTCATCCATGAGCACCTACTGTGTGCCAGGCTCGGTGAGAGGCCCCAGCTGCAGTGGGAAGCCGGGCAGGCAGCCGGTCGGCCAGCGTTCCCGTCTTTCGGCGTGAGACCCCCCGGGGCGCCAGGTTTCCTGCCTTCCTCCTTCCCTTCAGGGCAGGCTCCAGCTCAGATGTCACCTCCTCCGGGAAGCCCCCCTTGTGTCCCCACCTTACCAGAGCCGCACAGTGGCTGGGAGCAGGGAGTGGGTGCAGCAGGGCCGTCGGGTCCGGGATCAGACTGCTGTCTGGGGGCGTGGGCAGCCAAGGCTTCCTCTCCTCCCTGTTGCCACCTTCTGCCCACGGCCCAGTGGTGCTGAGAGTCTCCTTGTGCCGTGAGTGGGTACCCCGGCATGGGGTGTTTCCCGCCATCCTGGGCCACAGGGCCCTGGGGCTGAGTCTGGAGGCTGTGCTACGTAGAGGCTGGCGTGGGACCTGGCCACCTAGGCTCTGTGCCCCCCTTGCCTGGCTGTCTCTTTCTCCTCGAGGCCGCCGTCGCTGAGTGCACCTTACCGAACACCCGCTATTTACGGAGCCCCTAGATGCGTCTCTGTGCTCCAGCCCGGGTGGCTGAGTGAGACTTCGACTTAGAAAAAAAGGCAGTAATAGTAACAACTGTTATTGCTGAGCACCTACTGTGTGCCAGGCCCTGTGGATGCTGGTCCCCATCCTGGCCCTTGCTGTGGCACAGGACTGTGGATGGGGTGTCCCGCGTGGCTGTGTGTGTGCTCCCTGATTCCCGCCCCAGTCCACGTGGCGCTGGGCTCAGTGCACGCCTGTTGGCGTAAGTGTCTCTTACCAAGAAATGGCACCTAGCCGGGCTCGGTGGCTCAGCCTGTAATCCCACGCCTTTGGGAGGCTGAGGTGAG
>NW_007191300.1:57136-60976 GCF_000164805.1 Carlito syrichta
GCCCTCCAGTCTGGGCGACAGAGTGAGACTCCAACTCAAAAAAAAAGAAAAAAAAAGAAATGGCACCTGACTGAGAGCGCATGACTCGCTTTGAAGAAAATCACCTGGTCCGTGATGGGCCTGGGGTTGCATGGCGCACGGAGGGCTGCAGGCTTTGGACGTGTCCGTGCTGACCCTGGGCTCCCAAATTTCCAGCACTTGTGGGGTTGGGTGTGTCTGTGGAAGGCTTACCTCCTGGTGACGTCTGTGTCTCAGACTCTCGGGGTCAGGTGTCAGCAGGCCAGCCTAGGCCGGTAGACACATAACGCCCAGGTCCTGTGGCTCCCCTGATGGAGCGAGTGGATTTCAGGCACGGCTGGCGCCAGGACACGGCTGTTCTCCCTCTTACTCCCAACTGCCTCTCACTGACGGGCCTGGCTGTCGGCGGGCTCCGGCCACATGATGGTCTTCAGGGCCCCAGGCTCTTGGCATCCCCAGCTGCAGTCCCGGCCAGAGCACCTTGTCTTGAGGCCACTTCTCAGAGATACAGGTGGTCACGTGCTCATCCTGGCCCCGGGGACGCAGAACTGTGATTGACCAGAGCGGGTCATAGGACCGTCCCCGGGCCTGGGAAGTCGGGTCTGTGCTAGTGGAGCAGGGGTGGGGTGGGCCTTGTTCTGACCCAGGCCTTCCTCCCAGCCAGGTGGCCACTGCTTGGAGAGGGACGGTTGCCTGTTCAGGGCGGGAAGGGGTGTCAGGTGGCACTGGGGGCATAGGGTGTATCCGCGTCCCCTCCTCGCCTCTGACCACGTGTGATGCCGCCCAGCTTCGCCTCCGATGGCGGGTCCTGGCGCTGGCACTGCGCTGCCCTGGGCTTTCCCCCGCCAGGCCTGTGGGGAGCTGCAGAGGGGTCGCCTGATGGACCCCTCTTCTGAGGGACTGGGGGAGGGGCCCATCTGTGTCAGGTGGGGAAGGGGCCGCGGCTGGTGAGGAAGGGCCAGTGGCCTGTGAGCCTGGAGGCTCCTGGGCGAGGCGGCTTTCCACAGGAAGCTTCCTCACTGCTCCGTCTCCAGCCTCAGTCTCCCCATCCGTAAAGCAGTGGGCCATCTGTCCTGAGCTTTCCCAGCCCGACCGTGGCCATTCTTGTGGCAGCCTCTGTGGATCGGCCTTGGAGGCGGCTGGGGCCTCCAAGGCCCCTTCCCAAGCCTGGGGGCTTCTGGTCACACTTTTCTGAGCTGCGACGTCCCTGTCCTCTCCCGGAGGGTCCCGGGGACGCCCAGTGGGCCTGGCCCTGCCCGGGGCAGGACTCTGGCCCAAGCCGCCACGGCCAGGCTGAGTAGCTGGGGCTTGAGAGGACATTGCAGGGGACGTGGAAGTACCAGGGCCGTGGCGAGCGTGGGTGGGATGTGCAGATTTGGTCCCCTGCCTGCGGGGTCACCTCAAGACCAGGAAGGCCAGCCTCGGAGCTGGAAGGCTGTCCTCTGCGTGACTGGGGTGGAGGCCGCTGGCTGGCTCTGGCGCTGGCTCGGGGCCGCCGCCTACCCGTGCTGTCCGTGGCTTGGAGCGCCACGGCTTCGAGGGTGGCCACAGAGGGAGGCGGCTTTGGGAGACCCTGTGTGCGCTCAGCCCCGGCTCACCTTGTTGCTTTTGGTTTCTTGCAGGTAGCCTGAGACGCCAGTCATGAGCCAGTGACTGGGACGGGCGTTTAAGCCTCGGCGGCTGTTAACAGAGCTCTCGGGCCCGGGACCTCCGCCATGTCGGGATCCACGCAGCCCGTGGCGCAGACGTGGAGGGCCACGGAGCCCCGCTACCCGCCCCATGGCATCTCATATCCGGTGCAGATCGCCCGGCCCCACGCGGTAAGTGGGGGAGGAGCCCAGCCACCCTGAGCCTCCTGCGAGTCTCCGCCCCTTCCTTCTTGCTGGGCGCTGGGCTGACTGGGCTGGCGTGGCTCGAGCCACGGCAGGGAGGGGGCTGCCCTTCCCAAGCCCGGGGGCTTCTGGTCACACTTTTCTGAACTGTGAAGGTGGAAGCTGGGCCAGGCTGAGCTGGGGCTCTGCCTCTCTTAATGGACAGTGGACTTGGCGTGCATACATGGTGTGCTTGCTGTATGCATTTCCTTGCAGCCTGGCCTCACCGCTCTTCCCCCACAGGGACTAGGGTGGCTCCTTGGGGGCTGCGGGACCCATCTCGCAACCCTTCCTGACCCCCACGAGGCGTATGACTGAGGCCGAGGCTGACCTCTGTGTGTCTCTGATGGGAGGTCCGGAGCGGTGGGCCCTGGGCAGATGATCTCTCCTCGGTGCCTGCCCTCCCCTGCCCTTGGCTGGCTCTCCTGAGCTGCCCCCGCCTCAAGCATGCCCCACCTCTTGCCTCTCCTAGCTGCACAGTGTGGCCGGGAGGGGGAGCCTTTGTTTCACCCTGCCAGCATTTATTGAACACCTGTTGCATACCCTGTCTCGAGCACTTGCCAAAGATTCTTGGTCCTGGGCCTTCCCCGTTTGATCTCCTGGTTGCTCGGGGAGGGGCGTGAGGCCTGACGGTCACAGATGGGGCGGTGATGGACTCTGCAGGCCTGTGTGCATGTGCCTGGCCTGCACAGGATCCCTCCTGTGACACCCAAGGAAGAAGTGGGCGGGAGGTGTTTCTGTCACAGGCGAGAAGTTTTGCATGGGTGGTGGCTCGTGGGTCCGGCCAGGACGGTGCCCTCGTATGGACGGGAAAGAGCTGCTCATGCCGCAAGCCTGCTCTGCAGATGGGGATACTGAGGCCTGGGGGTTGATCACAGGCCTCAGGTTCTGTTGCTATAGGAAGGGGCTCTGGCTGGGCTCAGTGGCTCAGCCTGTAATCCCAGCACTTTGGGAGGCTGAGGTGAGTGGATTGCCTGAGCCCGCGGGTTCAAAACCCGCCTGGGCAACTTGACGAGACTTCATCTCTACAATAAATCAAAAACTAGCTGGGCGTTGTAGTGGACGCCTATAGTTCCGGCTACTTGGAAGGCTGAGGCGGAAGGATTGCCAGAGCCCAGCAGGTTGAGGCTGCGGTGGCCGGGAGCGGCCATCATACTCCAGTCTGGGCGACAGAGTTAGACTCCAGCTCAAAAAAAAAAAAAAAAAAAAAAGAAAGAAAGGGGTCTTCCGTGGCGCAGGGTCATGAGCTTGAGTCCAGGGCCTCTGTTGAGCACCAACTGTGCTCAGGGCCCAGGAATAGGCTCGTGGTGGGAACCCCGTGTGCTGCTGTCAGTGTCTGGATCATCTCCACCCTCCTGAGCGCCTTGGGGCAGCCATGCCTTGCAGTTCTGAGTCTGCACACCCAGCTGTGCCGGCGTCCCTGTGCGCCTCAGAGCGGGACCGTCCTGCCCTTTACTTTGTTGGTGGGGAAACATTTTGCAAGGATGGAACCGGGACGAGCCCCTTGGCCTCTCTCAGCTTCAGTTTGGTCGTCCGTACAATGGGCCACTGAGAGCCCATGTCCCCGCCTGGGGGCTCCTGACCATGGCAGGCGGTGGGTGGTCTGCCTGGACAGGACGGGGTCTGGCGCGGGGCCGGCCCAGCTGTCCGTTTGCTCTTGTTTTATCGTCTTATATTTTGTTTTAAAGATGTGGGGTACAATTCAGGGTTGGGTATGCAAGTGGACATCGTACAGGTGGAGTCTAGGCCCCCCTTGGGTCCCCACTTTGCCTGGTTTGGGGTCAGGTGCCCTTACGGATGTGTTCCCCTCCTCCCGGCGGTGTCCCGCTATGCCAGCCCTGTTCTTATAGTATTATGGCAAGTGTTTGGGTCCGCTTGTGAGTGAGAACATGGAGTACTCTGATCTTTCTTTCTGTCATAGATCATGCAGTACTAATTTTTTTTTTTTTTT
>NW_007191300.1:61012-64364 GCF_000164805.1 Carlito syrichta
GATGCTCCCGGGCACCGCGGCCTCGACCTGCTGGGCTCCGGCGATCCTTCCGCCTCAGCCTTCTGAGTAGCTGGAACTACAGGTGCGCGCGACCACGCCCGGCTAGTTTTTGATTTATGGTAGAGATGAGGTCTCGCCAAGTTGCCCGGGGAGGTCTCGAACCCGCGGGCTCAGGCGATCTACTCACCTTGGCCTCCCAAAGCGCTGGGATTACAGGCTGAGCCACCGAGTGCGGCCACTGAGTACTGTCATTCGCTCTTATTTATTTTTACTTAGAGGTGGGATCTTGCTCTGTCGCGCAGGCTGGAATGCAGTGGGTGCAGTCGTAGCCCACTACAGCCTCCGGCTCTTGGACGCAAGCGATCCACTCAAGCGATTCTCCTGCCTCAGTCTCCCATGTAGCTGGGACTACAGGTGGGCACCACCATGCCCAGCTAACTTTTTATTTTTTTGTAGAGATGGCAGTTTTACTATGTTGCCCAGACTGACTTTGAACTCCTGGCTTCAAGTGATGTGCCTGCCTGGGCCTCCAAAAGCGTGGCATGAGCCACTGCCCCTGGCCAAGAAGGTTTTTTTTTTAAGTTGGAGTCTCACTCTGTTGCCCAGCCTGGAGGGCAGTGGCCGCTCCCGGCCACCGCAGCCTCGACCTCCTGGGCTCCAGCAGTCCTTCCGCCTCAGCCTTCCAGGTAGCTGGAACTACAGGCGTGTGCTACCATGCCTGGCTAATATTTTAATTTATTGTGGAGACGAGGTCTTGCCAAGCTGCCAGGGCTGGTCTCGAACCCGCGGGCTCAGGCAGTCCACTCACCTCCGCCTCCCACAGTGCTGGGATTACAGGCTGAGCCACCGAGCCCAGCCCCAAGAACGCTATTAAAGGGTCTGTGAAGAGACAGTTTGGCCCTCAAGAGAGAGAACCTCTTGGGACCCCCATCCATCTGTCCATCCGTCCACACACCAGGCATCATGAGGGTCAGTCCTGTTCCAGGTCCCAGCAACGCAGCTGTGAACAGAACAGGTTACCCCCATCTCGACCTGACCTTCTCATGAGGATGGGGTGCAGGAAGGACACAGGAGGTGGGGTTGCAGCTGAGGCGTCCACGTGTAACTTGGGATTGGGGAGGAGCCTTGCTTGGAAGTTGACTTCGGAGCTGCAGCCTGATGGCAGGGAGAAGGCCAGGAGCGTGGAAACCAGTCTCAGGAATGTTCCAGGTGGCAGGAAGAGCATGTGCAAAGGCCCTGGGGTGGGCGCTCTCCCAGCTCTCGCCTGTCATTCCAGGAGGGACCTGCGAGCCCAGGGTCTGGGAAGGGCTCCGGCTTCCGTTTTCCTCCACGTGCAGCCCTCAAAGTTGCCTTAAGCCCCTGGGGTGAGGAGCCCTGTTGGGGGCTCGAGAGAGGCGCTCCCAAGGACACTCCTCTGCCAGGCCCTTGCTCTCAGACGTCCCCAGGAGACTAGCGTGGGCCTGAAGCTGAACACCCGGCCCCTGCATCTTCAGGTGCCCCAGGCCCCAGCCAGGGCGGCACCAGCTGGGACCTCCCTGGCCACTGTGTCTTGTGGGCCGAGGAGTTGTCAGGTGTGGGGTGTCTGTGGCCCCGGGGCCCCGTTCAGAGGAGCTGGGACTGGGACAAGTCCTTGCCGGCGATGGCGTCTCGCAGGTACATCCTCCTGCCTCCCCTCCTGATCAGTGGTTCTGCAGACTTGCGCAGAGGTGCAGGGGTCCCTCTCCCCCAGTCGGGCCCGCCGAGGCGGGTTCAGAGCCGGGGTCCGGCCCCTCTCTGTCCCCAGGAGGAAAGCGGGGGTCGCGTCAGCCCCCACCCCTCCCTGCTGCGTGACTTGGGCAAACCAGCACCCTCTCTGTGCCCCGTTTTCTGTCTTTGTGTGGCCGTGGAGATTAAGGCCATTAACACAGTCAGAGTGTTTGGCTGCAGGTACGCACAGTGAGCAGCTGACGAATGTGGGGTGCTGTATTGCTGTTACTGTTATTAGCGGGGGGAGTCTGCTCTGGGACACGGTGGGGGTCTTGTGTCTCTGGGGGCCCCACCTCAGGTCTGTTTCTCTCGGGCAGGGGTCTCTTCCCCTAGAGTTTCCAGCTTCCAGGGGTCCCTGGGCTCAGTCCTGGAGACTGGCTTCAAGCCCGGGGTGGAGGCCAGTGTGGACACTGCAGAAATGGCCCCCAAGGCACTCCCTGGGGGGTCTCCCAAGCTGGGAAACAGGCCACAGTGGCCTCCAAGCCCCATCTGGGGCCTGTGTACTCCTTGGACCTCCTGGCTGCCGCCTCCCTGGGCTGGACCGGCTGCCTCTGCTGGTTTTGCTTTTGTGCAGGGAGCCAGGCGGGGGAGTGCTTCCTCCTGGCAGGCGGCCCTGCCGGTTTCCCCTGCACCTCACACCTCTGTGTGTGCGCGCGAGAGCTCTGCTTGGCAGCTCCGGCCTCCACCAGAGGCCTCCCCTGTCTCCCGCCTGCTCACCCACCTCTTCCGCCTTTTCTTGTGGAAGCTTCCTGTGGCCTCGGGGGAATCCCTCTGGGCGTTAAGGGGATTCGTGGTAGCGGGTGTGGTCACCCCCTTCCACCTGGGCCAGGTGCCCGTTTCGCAGATGGGAGACTGCGGCCCAGAGGGTTTGAATAGCAGGGCCCAACAGGTACCCGCAGTCTGAGGCCGTGGAGCTTTTTGTTTCTATATTGGGCAGCCGGGGAGGCCCTTCCGCCTGTGTTTCCAGCCTCCGAGGTTGACGGGTCTCCGCTGACTCCGGCTGCTCACCCTTTCCAGCCTCTGGGCTCCCAGGCTCTCACGCTCGCTTTGCAGGGTCTGAAATGGGTACGTTCTCAGGACACCTAACGGATACCCTGATTCTCTTTGCAAAAATAGCTGCTTTTAAAAAAACCCAGGCAGCAACAAAATAATGACTGGATTTGTGTGGAAAGTTGGGAAAATTCAGAGAAGGTACTGAGAAAAAAACCAAATCCGTCGGGGCGTCGGGTCGGGCTGGGGAGAGGTCGGGAAAGCTGGGCGGCCTCCTGGCCTCCTTGTGGCCTCCTGGCCTCCGCCCGGCCTCCTGGCCTCCGCCCGGCCTCGCCGGACACCTGCGTGGCTGGCTCTTGCGTGTGCGGTGAGGGGCGGCCCTGTGGGGTCTCATCCAGAAAATGGGCGTGACTGCGGTCCTGGGGCGCTGGGCAGGCGGGAGGCGGCAGGCACCCCTTGAGGGTCTGTCAACCGTGGGTCCCCCAGGAGGGGGGCCTCCGGGGATGTGGGCGCGGCCTCTGGGGATGTGGGCGTGGCTTCTGGAATGTGGGCGTGGCCCCACTGCCCTGCCACGCCCCCTGCATGCAATCAGGTGCTGCTGGAGTTCCAGCCCCAC
>NW_007191300.1:64384-66250 GCF_000164805.1 Carlito syrichta
GTTCCAGCCCCACCCCGCGACTGTACTCTCCCCTGCCCCCCACCGTCCCACCGCCCTCTGTCGCCCTTGGCAGGATGTCAGCTGCTGGAGCACCAGCCCAGCAAGGCCACGACCCCACGCTCCCCCCCGCCCCCTCCCCCCGTCTCCCCTCTCCTCCCTGCCGCACCACCGCCTGCGCTCAGCTCTCTCTGTCCCCCCTGCAGGACGTGGGGCTGCTGGAGTACCAGCCCCACCCCCGTGACTACGCCTCGCACCTGTCCCCGGGCTCCATCCTGCAGCCGCAGCGCCGGCGGCCGTCCCTGCTGTCCGAGTTCCAGCCCGGAAATGAACGGTGAGCCAGGTTGGGAGGCCCCTTCTCGGCTGGGGACGCGGAGGCCACGGGGTTGCCGTGTGGGTCGGGGGTCGGGCTGGGTGTTTGCCCTGGACCTGACACGCCCAGGGCGAGGCGCAGGAGGTTCGGGCGGCCGGCTGCGTGGAGAAGGCGGCCAGGCCGGGGCAGGCTGCAGGAGGGCTGCCCTTGGGGGGGGGTGCCTGCTCTGCGCGGGGACGGGGGAGCCGGCAGCAGGCACTGCTGTGGGCTTCGCACAGCCCGGCCTGGGTGACAGTCACCCGACAGCTTGTCAAGATGCAGAGTCCACGTTGGTGGGTCTGGGCTGGGGCGGGCCGGTCCTCGGCTCCCCTGCTGGCCAGGAGGCCGTCACACTCTTCCCGCCACATCCCTGAGAACAGCGTGTCCTGCCCTGGCTGTGATGTCGGAAGGCCTGCGAGCCCCTTCCCCGCCGGACTGCCCGGTGCTCGTGGGGGGTTGGGTGGGGCCTGGGGCCTCTGGGCGTTCCCCTGTGTGACACCGGTCCCTGCCTGCAGGTCCCAGGAGCTCCATCTGCGCCCCGAACCCCATGCGTATCTGCCCGAGCTGGGCAAGCCGGAGCTGGAGTTCCTGGAGAGCAAGCGCCCACGGCTGGACCTGCTGGCCGACCCCTTGCTGCGGCCCGCGCCCCTGCTGGCCTCGGGCCAGTCCGGCGGGTCCGAGGACCTCTCCAAGGTAGGGCTGGCCCGCCGGGGCTCCTCTGCGGCTGCCGGTGGGAGGTGAGGGCGTGTGAGGGGAGGGGGCGACTGGGGGAGGCCTCTGTAGGACTGGGCACTGGGCGTGGAGGCTGGGCAGTGGCGATCGTCCGGGGAGGGGCCTCTCAGCAGGGCTGGGGGCCGTGTCCAGGAGGCAGGAGCGGCAGGTGCAAAGGCCCTGGGGCAGAAGCTGGCCCGTGGCCACCCGGGTGGCTGGAGTGGGGAGGGAAGGGGAGCTGGGCCCTGGGCAGCCGGGGAGCCGAGTGCCGCCCTCTGCAGGGGGCTGGACCTCCACCCGCAGGGGTCATCTAGGGGTCAGCTGTTGGCCATCATGAGAGTCCGATCGGGCTTGGGTCATTGGGTTTGCTGCTTGGGGACAGCACCCAGGGTGACCCCTGCAGCCCCACATGGTCGGCCACTCCTGGTGCGAGAACTTTACGGTCTCCGGGGCTGGAGGATCCTCGAGGGGTCCGGGGGGACTCCAGAGCTCCCAGGGAGGTGAGCGGGGCTTGATCCAGGGGCCTCCTGCTGCGGGGTGGCCGAACCTCGGGGCGCCGGCGGGCCGGGGCGTGTGCAGAGTCGGACGGCCCAGGCAGGACTCGGTGTCCTCTGGGAGCGACAGCCGCCGTGTGGGCCTGGGCGGCCCTTTGGGCTGCTGGTGGAACGTGGAGACCCCGGGGCTGGGCTGGCCCCGTCTCCCCAGGCTCTGTCCGGCTGTGACCTGGACACCGGCACGTCTGTGGGTGCCACAGGGAGGCAGGGTGGGGTGTGCGCGAGAGAAGGCTTGCTCGGCCTCGGCTGCTG
>NW_007191300.1:66270-67294 GCF_000164805.1 Carlito syrichta
TTGAAACGGGAAGGCAGAGGTCGGCGTGGACCCCTGGCGGCCCGCTGAGTGCACCTGACGCCCCCCACCCAGCCTCGCCTGCACAGGCCTCCCCCGCCCCGGACTCCTCACCTGCCTCCCTGCTGCTGCTCCCATCAGCAAATCCTGATGCCGCTGCCCCAAGACACCCCGATTCCCGCCTCTGCCTCCAAGACACCCCGACTCCCACCCTCTGCCCCAGTCTCCTGACTTCTGCCATTCCCCTCAGTGTGTCCTGAGCCACAGCCGGAGGGATCTGGTGAAGACAGGCTCTCCCCCCGAGCCCCACCCATGGCTCCCGTCTCAGGCCGGAAAAGCCCAGATCCCTGCGTGCCTGGTGTGGAGGCGCCCTGCCTCCTCCCTGGCCTCATCTCCCACCACTGTCCTCGTCCACGGGTCGTGGCCCCTTGGGCTCCCTGAAGGTCCCTTGAGTGTCCCGGCGCAGTCCCACCCCAGGGCCTTTGCACGGGCTGTGCCCTTGGCAAGAGCGTCCTCCCTGGGCTGAGGCACTTCTTCCCCTGGGACTCTCCATCGTGGTGCCCGGCCCGGCTCTGCCCCCCAGGGGCCCTGAAGGAGCTCATGGCTGAGACTGGCTTCCACCGTGCCCTCCGGACTCAGCCACGGTCTGGGTCCCTGCTGGCCTCGAGTGGGGAGGAGGGAGAGAGCCCCCTCCACGGTGCCTGTCCAGCCCATGGGGCCCGCCACATCCCTGGCTCCCCAGAGGCCCTGGGATTGACTCTGGAACGGGAAGTGGCAGCTGGATGGTGACGGTGGGGAGGGTGTGCGTGGATTAAGCACCTGTGGTTTGCTGCTGCGGGATTTTTCTGCAGTTTGAGGAAGCCTCAGGCTGGCCGAGGCTGGAGGCCCATTTGTGTCAGTTTCACCCAGTGGACGTGGTTGCAGAGGCTGCCCGCTCGGAGTCACGGTGCAGCCCTGACCGTCCGGCCCGGGGTGGGAACCGTGGCCTGCCGACGTCCGCTTCCCCGTGGCAGTCACGCCTGGCCGA
>NW_007191300.1:67426-70563 GCF_000164805.1 Carlito syrichta
GCCCCTCAGGCCCATGGGCTCCTCTTCTCTGCCCGACGCTGATGGGATGGCGGGGGGGATTTCAGGCTGAGGACGCGACGTGGGTGTCTGCGCGGCTGTGACGACCGTTCCCAAGAAGCGCGTGCCCTTGCGTGGGCCTCCTGCCAGAGCCCCTCCCAGCCCGCGGAGGCCGGCTGTGACCCCCCTCGGGCCTCCGTGGCTGCGCCCCCCGCCCCGGCTCCCCGTGGCCCCTGGACCCGTGTCCCTTCTTTCCATGGGAGGCGGAGGCGGTGAGCGCAGCGTCTCCGCCAGACGAGCTTCCCAGAGGGACTGGGTGGAGACCGCGTTAGCGGGTGTGCACACATCTTCGTGTGTGCATGTGTCTGTGCGCGTGGGGATGTGTGAGATGGATGGTTTTTGCTGAGTCGGAGTCTCACTCTGTCGCCCAGGCTGGAGTGGTGGCACGCACGCTCACGGCCACCCCAGCGTCGACCCGCTGGGCTCTGGCAATCCTTCCGCCTCAGCCTTCCGGGTAGCTGGAACTACGGGCGTGCGCTAACACGCCAGGCTAATTTTTGGTTTATTGTAGAGACGAGGTCTCGCCAAGTTGCCCAGGCGGGTCTCGAACCGTGGGCTCAGGCAGTCCACTTGCCTCGGCCTCCCAAAGTGCTGGGATTATAGGCTGAGCCACCGAGCCCCACTGAGATGGATGTTTTTATGTGTGAATGTGTGCATGCATGTGTTCACCTTTATGTGCACACATGTTTTTACTGTGTGCACATGTCTACATGCAGGTGCACATATCTGCATGCATGGTACATGCGTTTCTGTGCACACACATGGTTATGTGTATGTGCATGCACATGTGTGCACACGCGTATATGCATGCATGACAAGTCTATATGTGTGATTATGTGTGCATTTGTGTGGTGTGGGTGTGTTTTTATGTGGTGTGTGCGTGCAGGTGTCTGGATGGCATGTGTGCATGCATGTGTGCATGGGGTGAACATATATGTGTGCATGTGTGGAGTGTTTGCAAGTGTGTGCACGTGTGGTATTTGTGTGTTAACATGTGCGTATGGTTTGTGTAATGGTTTGTGTTTGTATGGTGTACATGTGAAATGGTGTATGTGTGTGTGCGGCGTGTTGTTCATGTTTTTGGTGTGTGTGCATGTGTTGAATGTACGTGTGGTGCATATGCGTGTGTGCGGTGCGTGTCTGTGTGGGCCGCTCAGGGCCCAGCCTGGCGGGCCCCACGCTAGTAGCTGCCGTCCTGGGGCTCAGGCCAGTTCTGCGCAGACAGCGGGTCCCAGGTGCCTCTGCCGCCCGCCGCCGTTCCGGGTGGCCGCACCCCGGGCCTGCGGGGCCTCCCGGCCTCCGCCCTCACGGTCTTCCGCCTGGCAGCCTCTCCCTCCTCTGGCTGGAGCGCCCTTTCACCCGCGAGTCTCTCTTGGCCTCTCTGTCTCTGTCTCCTCTGGCTCCGTCTCTTTTGTGTCTCTGTCTCTCTCGTGTCTCTGTCTGTGTCTCTCATTGTGTCTGTCTCCTCTGTCTCTGTCTCTTTCTTTTGTGTCTCTGTCTTTCTTTGTCTCCATCTCTCTCATGTCTCTGTCTCTCTGTCTCCATCTCTCGTGTTCTGTCTCCCTCTGTCTCTGTGTCTCTCTTGTGTCTCTGTCTCTCTTCGTCTCCAGCTCTCTCGCTGTGCGTCTGTCTTATGTCTCCATCTCTTGTATCTCTGTCTCCATCTCCTCATGTCTCTGTCTCAGTCTCTCTTGTGTCTCTGTCTCCTTCTGTCTCCATCTCTCGTCGTGTCTGTCTCCCTCTGTCTGTCTTTCTCTCGCTGTATCTGCCTCTCTGTCTCCACCTCCCTTGTGTCTCTGTCTCCCTCTGTCTCCATCTCTCTTGTATCTCTGTCTCTGTGTCTCCTTCATCGTGTCTTTGTCTCCCTCTGTCTCCATCTCTCTCCTGTCTCTGTCTCCTCTCTCATTGTGTCTCTGTGTCTCCCCCGTCGTCTCTCTTTCCTTCTGGTGCAAGAGGTGGAGTCAGATGGGACTGGGGCTTGCCTTGTCCCATCAGACGGAGCTTCTTTCTGTCTTCTCCTGTCGCTGCCTTCGCGTCTGGAGTCCTGCGGTCCCAGAGGCTTCCCTCGCAATTCGCTGGTCGTTGTTTTGGAATTGCTGCAGCCGGCACTGTCCCTTGGCTGTTGGGTTCTGCTGGCTAGAGGGGAAAGACAGCCCCTGCCACACACGCACGCGTCCTGGCTCGTGTAACTGAAGTCTGGGGCTTTCCGGCTTCAGGTACAGCTTGATCCAGGGGATGGCTTATCTCGTTCTGTCTCTCGGCCCCACCATCTTCCACCGGTTCTCAGTGTGTTCACAGGAAGGCAGCTTGTGGCCTCTGGAGAGGGGGCATCCCGTGACGAGCATGACAGCTCACTGGCATGTTGGGCTGTGTGTTGTGCGGCCGTCACCTCTGTCTGGTTCCAGAACGTTCTCAGCCTGGAAGGAGACCCCAGACCGTTACGCAGCCCCTTCCTCTCTCCCGGCACCCAGCTGGCGGCTTCTCATCTCTGCGGCCTTGCCTGTTGAGGCCAGTTCATACACGCGGACGTGTGCTCCGTGTGGCTGTGCGTCTTGTTTCTAGAGACGGGACCTCAGGCCGTGGCCAAGGCGGGGATGCCGCGGTGTGGTCCTAGCTCACGGTGGCCTCAACCTCCCACCTCAGCTTCCCTGTCTGGCCTTTTGCGCCTGGCTTCGTTCGGTCAGCACCATGGGCTGCGTCTCACGCACGCTGGAGCGCGGTCAGGGGCTCCTCGTGTCTCGTGGCGAGGGACACTCCGCCGTCCGCCCGCCGGTGGCCGCACCTGTGCCCTCGTGCCGAAAGGAGCGCGAAGCTGGAACCTCGGGGAGGGATGGCGGGCGCCGAGAGTCACAGGGAAGAAGCTTCTGGAGACGGAAACCCGACTCCTGCTGCCCAATCCTGGGAGCGGAAACCTTGCTTTTGTTTTATTTTATTTTTGTTTTACTATTTATTTTTTTTATTTTGTTCTTGTTATTTGATTTATTGTAGAGATGAGGTCTCACCAAGTTGCCCAGGCAGGTCTCGAACCCACGGGCTCAGGCAATCCACTCGTCTCAGCCTCCCAAAGTGCTGAGATGACA
>NW_007191300.1:70758-72587 GCF_000164805.1 Carlito syrichta
CTCGTGGCCTGTGTGTGTGTGGGTAGCTGCTGTGGTCCCCACCCTCCCGAGCCCCACACCCGCTGGCCCCTGCACGAGCTGGATCGGGATTGGCAAACCCCTGCAAGCTCTGGTCTGGCCCTCGGCTTGTCGTGTAAATAAAGCTTTATTGGCTGTGCTTGCTTGTTACTCCCGCAGGGGCCGTGAGTGCAGGGGGCGGGGCGTGGGGCACCTCTGACCGGCTCTTTACAGAGACGTGAGCTGGCCTCGGGGGTAGAGTGGTCACCTAGTCGCCTGCTGTGGGGCCGGGGGGGGCGTGCCGTGCCAGCTGGAGCATCCCTGGTGGGGCCGAGGGATGTGAGGCCGCGCTGCATGTCGCTCACAGGTTTCATAGAGAGCAAGCGCCTGGCCGTCCAGATTCTGGCGCTCCGTGTCCCCATGTCTCAGATGGCAACCGTGAGGCCGGGACGCACAACATGGTGACCTCGGGATGCTCGGCCCTGGTTGTGATGGGTCCACGGGGTGAGGGGAGGACAGAGGCCCTGGAGCTGGGAGGGGCCGGGAGATGACGCGGCCTCTGCCGGTCCCAAGACAGGGGCGCCGGGGGGCCGGGCTGCAGTTGCTGGGATAATGCGTCCTGTGTCTCGGCCCGCAGCTGCCGCAGGGGCAGTGGGGGAGGGGGTGCACAGGCCTCACTGCCACCAGCTGCCGGCTGGGCCCTGAGGGGGCCGGGTGAGGGCTGGGTTCGGCCTGTGCTGCCAGGCCTGAGGCTCGGGTGCTGGGGTAGGAGCACCCCAACCTCCAGCCAGCGCTTATTGGGCGCTTGTGGCCTACCGGGCTCCGGAGTGAGCTCTTTATAAACGTGATCTCCCTGGAGACTCACAGCGACCTGGGAACATTCCCCTCCCTGTCGTGCAGATGGGGAAACTGAGGCAGGGAGCAGTTGTGCGATCTGCCTGCGGTCGCCGAGCGGAAGGTGGCTGGGACTCGAACCCAGGCTGTGCCGGGGAGGACCGGGCTGTTTCTTGCCTTGTTGCCCGGCTCCGCTTGGTGCCCAGCAGACCCGAGATGGCGGGGGCCGAGTGCCACGTCTCTGCTTGCTACACGCTTTCTGAAAACAACTTGGCCACGGAAGGAGTAAGCCTCAGCGGAGGAACATCAGAAAAACACTGGCGAATAAAAACAGAGTGGCTGGGCGCGGTGACAGCCGCCTGTCATCCCAGCCCTGTGGGAGGCCGAGGCTAGAGGATCGCTTGAGCCCAGGAGTTCGAGACCAGCCTGGGCAACATTGTGAGGTCTAGAATAAACCAAAAAAGTCAGCCGGAGGTGGCGTTGGTGTCCATAGTCCCAGCTCCTCGGGAGGCCAAGGTGGGAGGGTCGCCTGAGCCCGGCGGTCGAGGCTGTGGTGAGCCGTGATGGCGCTGCTGCCCTCCAGCCTGGGCGACAGAGTGAGACCCCGTCTCTAAATAAAATAAGTCAAAGGAAGAATGTGACGCACCCACTCTTTGCTCCCAGAGTCCGTCCGACGTCTCTGACCTGTCTTCCTGGTCCCCGTGTGTGTGTGTGTGTGTGTGTGTGTGTGTGTGTGTCTTCTGCAAAGCCGGGTGAGCGCTGTCCTGAAGGTCTAGATGTCCTGTAGGGACTGAGAATGGTGAATGAATGTTTACCGAGGGTCTGGGAAGGCTGGGCCCTGGGGGAGGCTGTGTGATGGGGCCGGTGGGTGCACGCGGGAAGGGGACAGAGGGTGTGTCAGTGGAAGGGCGGGAAGCAGGCTGCGGGAGGCTGACCGCCTTCTCGCTGGAGGAGCCTTGGAGCCCGTCCCAGGGTGCGGGTGCTGGCGAGACGCCCCG
>NW_007191300.1:73054-74953 GCF_000164805.1 Carlito syrichta
CCAGATCCCGGCCCCCCTGCGTCTAGTGGGCGAGAGCGCTGCACGCCCACGCCACCCGCTGGAACGTTCTTCGGTGTGGACACGCTCGGCCTCTGTGGGGGCCGCTGGCCGCCCGTGACAGCTGGGCCTGGGAAGTGTGGCTCGTGCGACTGGAAACTGAGTTTCTAATTTCACGTAAGCTGCGTGAATTCAGTTTGCACCTGAGGAGCCGACACGCTCCTGGCTGGAGTGCGAGTCGGGGGCCCCAGCTCAGCCACCCACGCTCCCGCCTCGCCCCTCACCATCCCCCAGTTCCCTCTCTGTGGCCACGGCCCTCACCCGTTGCGGGAGGGCCCGGCCTCCGACCCGCTCCTCGCCTGCTGTGGGCCTTGGTACCTTCACTTTGGGTGTCATCTTTCTTGTCTGTGACGTGGGAACAGATATAGTCCCAGCCTCGCAGGCTGGGGGGGAGGAGATGGGTCACGTGATTAAAAATAGACACCCCCCCGGCTGGGCTCAGTGGCTCAGCCTGTAATCGCGCGACTTGGGAGGCCGAGGTGAGTGGATTGCCTGACCCACGGGTTCGAGACCCGCCTGGGCAACTTGGCGAGACCTCATCTCCACAATAAATCAAAAATTAGCCGGGCGCGGTAGCGTGCGCCTGTAGTTCCAGCTACACGGAAGGCTGAGGCGGAAGGATCGCCGGAGCTCAGCAGGTCAAGGCTGTGGTGGCCGGGAGCGGCCACTGCGCTCCAGTCTGGGCGACTGAGTGAGACTCCAACTCAAAATAAATAAATAAAATAAAAATAGACCCTGGCTAGCTGCCTGGGCTCATGCCTGTCATCCCAGCCACCAACTTTGGGAGGTTGGGGCGGGAGGATTGCTTGAGGCAGGAGTTCAAAACCAGCCTGGGCAACCTAGAGAGATCCCGTCTCTACAAAAAACTCACAAAAATTAGCCGGGCATGGTGGGTATAGTCCCAGCTACTCGGGAGGCTGAGGTGGGAGGATCGCCTGCGCCCAAGAGATCGGGGCTGCAGTGAGCCGTGATGGTGCCACTACACCCCAGCCTGGGTGACAGAGGAAGACCCTGTCTCTAAAAATAAAAATAAAACAGATTCCTGTTGTCACCGTGGAAAACACACAAAGACACGTGAAGGGACAGCTGGCACGGGCGTCACGGTCTGTTTTAGTGCCCTCAGCACCCTCCAGCGCAGTTGCCTGACATCTGCCTCTCGCAGCTCCCGTGTTTTTCGCGGTCACTCTGTCTCTGCTCACGTGTCCCCCGTGGAGGCCGCCCGGCCTCTCGGAGATGCCCGTCGTAGCCTACCCCACCCGGGCAGTCCCGCCACATCTAGCGCTGCTGGCTTTGTTGATTAGGTGTTATTGGTGCTGGCCGTGTCCGCTGGCGCCTGTGCCCTGGCAGCAGAGCCAGAGAGGTTTGCTCTTGGGGGCCCTGCTCCGTCACTGATGGCACTGTGATCTGAATGTGTGTCCTGTTCTGGGCCGCCATGGGCGTCCCCCTGCTGCTGTGCCCTGGTCCCCCGTAACAACTGTGTTCCAGCAGCCTCAGGCTCCTAGTAGGTGCTCGCTGAGCATGGCTGGTGGGGGACCTGGCCGGCTTTCCACAAGCCCGGCTGCCAGACACGCACAGGCGTGTTCTGTCTGGACCGCAGTCTGGTCAGGGCGGCATGGCGGCGACGAGCCCCGTTCACAGACCGGGAGACCGAGGCCAGGTGGGGCGAAGCTGCCTGCCTGGGCCCCCTCGCCGTTGAGCTCCGGAGGCGGGACTTGAACCCAGCTCCCGAGCCAGGGGGCTGTGGCCAGCCTGGGGGCCGGGGCCTCTCCGGCCGAGCCCCGGGTGACTCAGAGGAAGCGGTTAGCGACCTGACTTCCTGCACGGCCGCCGGCTGCAGGGGCC
>NW_007191300.1:74987-78499 GCF_000164805.1 Carlito syrichta
ACGCTCTCTGCCTCCCACAGCAACAGCTGGAGGAGGAGGCCGCCAAGCCGCCCGAGCCCGAGAAGCCCGTGTCGCCGCCGCCCATCGAGTCCAAGCATCGCAGTCTGGTGCAGATCATCTACGACGAGAACCGGGTGCGTCCCCGGCCCTCAGTGTTCCCACCTGTGCGTTGGGAAGGTGCCCAGCCCCTCCCTGAGCCCCCGAGTGAGTGGGTGGGGGTGGGGCGGTGGCTTCTGGCAGCTCTGTGACAAGCGGGCGGGCGCGGACCCGGCGGGCTTGAGGATGCGGTGTCGGGCTGTGGGAGGTGCCAGGGCCAGCTGGTCGGGGGGAGGGACAGTCCCTTCCAGCAGAAGAAAGGCCAGGGAGGCGGAAGATGACGGGATTGTACATGGTGACGCTCCCAGTCCCTGCCAGACCTGGGAACGGCCATTGTTTCCTTTTTGCTGGGAGAAATGGCCCAGAGAGGATAAGCAGCTTGTCCAAAGTCATACAGTGAGAGAGTGGAGGGCCTGGGATTTGAACCTGGGCCCTCAGAGCCTTCAGCATAGGCTTGCTCTGACTCTTGGCTCCGGAAAGACCTCGGGGGTGATGGGAACGCAGGGTCTGCAGCAGGCTGAGGGTCCCCGGGGGCTGCCGGGTATCTAGAGGGGGTTGGTCTTGGTGGAGGCACTCAGGGTGTCCGGAGCGGCGTCTCCAGGGGTTGGATCCTGTGGGGGTGTGTCCTGCCCTGCGGTGGAACCCGGCATCCGGTGAGGTGGTGAGCTCCCTGTCACCCCAGTCAGGCTGCAGCAGGCTGGGTTTTGGTGATTCCCAGTTGACTTTTCTGAAATGTGTTCAGGACCTGTGGATATCGGGTCCCTCCCTTTTTTTTCATTTGAGGAATCTGAGGCCCAGAGAGGGACTGGTCCCTGTCTGAGGTTGCACAGTGAAGTGTGCCAGATGCTTCTTGGCCCTTCTCCTGCCCGGAGCCCCAGCCACTCGATGGACGTCCCTGGCCGTCTCTTGGGAGGTCTTTGGCCAGATTAGCTCTCAGAAGTGGGGCAGGGTGAGGCTTCTGCACCTGCTTGACGCCTCTGGCCGTGGCCCCAGGCAGGGAATTGCTGGATCTATGGTTTGGCTACGCCTCCGCCTCTTGAAGCAGCAATAGGACGCAGGATGAGACAGTGCCTGTCAGGGCCTGGGACTGTGTGCTTGGGCCACCCACATCCCGACCCACACGGCAGGTCCCTCTGGTACAGTCCTAGGAGCGCCAGGGCCACACACGCTTCAGCCACACACCCCAGGTTCAAGTCCTGTCTCCCACTTGTGCCTCTGTGGCCTTGGGCAGGTTACCCAAACGTCCCTGCACCTCGGGGGTCTCTGCTGGGAACGGCGGGCGGTGGAGACAGCGGCTGCCTAGTTCAGTCTGTGGGGGGCCTCGGTGGTGTCCTGAGGACGGTGCCTGGCTATCGGTATTGTTTGCAGCGTGCGCTGGCTAGAGTTACTGTTACTTTCTCCGTTTTGCTCAGAGAGGGAGGGCGCCCTGCCCGGGCCTGCACAACAAGGAGACTTGGAGGCCGGGGCTTGGGGCCCAAGCTGGGAGTCTGCGGTGGGGGGGCGGGGAGGTGGGCTGGGCTCCCAAGCATCCATGGCGGGGCATAGGTGCGGGTCTCTCCAGTAGCTGCTGTGTGCTCCCTGCACCCCGTGAGGCCATGCCCATCCTCACCCTGGAAGCCCCCTTCCCTGCCACCCCCCTTTCCTCTGGGTCCTGTGCCCAGGACGTGGGCCCCTCTTCCTTGTTCCATGAATCAGGAGTGGGGGCTGGGGGGGGCGTCTGACTTGGCCCCGGTTCTCCCCTGGCCACGGTGCCTGGACATGGCAGGTGCTTGGCAAACGCCAGGGGCCGGGTGTCCAGATGGCGGGGCAAGGGGTGGTGCCGGCAGAGCCTGGTCTCCCTTGTAGGCAGGGCCTCTGGTTTTGGGCCGAAGGGGTCCCTCCGTCTGGGCTGAGCCTGGTGTGCGGGTGCCTCGGCTGTCCTGAGGCTCGGAGGCCTAGACCCCGACTGCCCCCTCCCACCGGCTCCTGGGGAGGCGGAGGCCACAGGGCTGGACTCGCAACCTCTGGGGCGTCCCTGACATCCTCTCGCAAGGGTGAACCAAGGCCGGCGTGGGGGTGGGTGGAGGGCACGGGGTGGGTGGAGGGCACAGGGTGGGTCCCGGCACCCGCAAAGGCCAGGAGTGTGCAGGGTTTTCCTTCATCCTCAGAGGCCGGGACACAGGAGGAAGCCCCACGGGTCTGACGGGAGGCCGTCACTGTGAGTCTGCGTGAAACAGACAGGCGGGCAATAGTAGGGGGTGTCTATGTGAGGGTCCACACGTGGGCCGCACTGGGGGTGTGCCCGAGGAAGGCGCCATGTATGCATCCTGGCTGCTAAGGCTGTAGTGACTCGGGATTGTGGCCATTCCTGCAGGAGCAGTCCAGGGAGGCTTCCTGAAGGAGATGGGCCGTGAACTGGGTGTGAGAGAAGGGAAGGCAGAGGTCGTCTCCAGCAACCTTCATGGGGTGGAAGAGCTGGATTCTAGGGGTGGTGACTGCCGGGTGGGGGGACGGGGAACGAGAGGACAGGGGACAGGGTGACAGGGACAGGGGTGGGAGTAGGAGGTTGGCCTTAGGCCGGCACTGGCATCTTCATCGGGCTGTGTTAAAGCAACGTGACTCCACCAAGCCCTTACACGCGTGGGCATGTGGCACACGTGTTGGAGGTGTTTGTGAGCACGCGTGTGCCCTTGGCTGGCCATGTGCACGTGTGTGCAAATTCTTGTGTGTACGAGGCACCTGTGTGAGGCGTGTGTGTGTGGTTGTGCACTGATACGCCGCACGCGTGTGTGGACCGCTCCATGGCTGTGTGCATACGTGTAAGGGTGTGTAGGAGTCACAGTGGGGCTGAGACCGCTAGTGCACGTGTCCATCCACGCGTAGGCATGCGTACTCGGGAATGCTGTGTGCACGTGTGTATATACGCACACGCGAGTCATTGTGTGTAGGGCATGTGCGTGTGAGTTCTTGTATATGCACACGTCCATGTGGGCACATGTGTACACAGGTGGGTATGTGGTTATCTCCTGAGTTCTCTGGGTGCACGTGTGAGTGCGTGTGCATGCAGATGGACGGATGCTGGCATGTGCGTGGGGCATGTGGTTACCTGCTGCGTGCGTGTGACTGCTTATCAGCGCACGGACAACCACACACTCCCACAGGTATCTCGAACACACACGCATTTGCACACACACACACATGGGGCGGTCTGGACGACCAGGTCTTGGCCCTCAGCACGTGTGGCTCCCGCGGGACAGGGAGGCCAAGCGTCGGCTCTTCTGGTCCTGGAGCGCCCGCGCCAAGTTGAGCGAGGACAGGCCTGGGGGCTCCAGGGAGGCTGGGCTGGGGCGGCAAGGCTGGGGGGATGGGGAGGCTCGGGAGGAAGTCGGGGGTCGGGGAGGCTGGGGTCCGGGGAGCCGGGGCCGCGTCTCCTGGAG
>NW_007191301.1:0-744 GCF_000164805.1 Carlito syrichta
AAGGATAAAATATATACATATACACTCATAGTTGCGTAAATCTATGCTTGCTGTTTTGTTTCCTTTTGCTACATTATTCAAGTGTAATAGTTACTATACGATTTATAAAAGAATTAACGATAAGGTATTAGCTTAATAGGATATAGCATAGTATTAAAGGTCAATCATTAGATTATATAAAAATTAAAGTTTAGGCATATGAAACTCATATGAATTATAGTAAAGTTTGGTAGTTTAAGAATAAGTTTTAACTGAGTTATAAGGCATTATGTTAAATCGTAATAGGATAATAGTATAACTAACAGCTAAGTCATTTAAGTAAACTTATAGATTATAATATAGTGTTAAGTTGATAATATTAATTGCTAAAAATATTGGGAATCAGTGAACTTGGATTGAACCTAGAGTTAACTCAGGAAAGTTTTTTTGTATTAATCAGGGTTTAGAACAAAGAGTATAATATGAATGATTTATTGAACACTATGGAAGACATTTTGAACAATTGAAATTGTGCACCTGTGACCTTGATGTGAGTTTTGTGAAGCACGTCACGCATCATGGAGTTTGAATTGTCTGCTTGGAACTTGCAAGTCTCGTGATGCATAATTTGTAAACCGCAATATACATCATGGAATTTGTACGCCCCCAGTAAATAATTATCACACTGCTGGAGGGTATAGAAAATGGTATATAAGTTGGAAAAGGTTTGAATAAATTGGCTCCAGTCCTGATCAGACTGTTCCA
>NW_007191302.1:0-793 GCF_000164805.1 Carlito syrichta
CCTGCTGGGCTCCGGCGATCCTTCCACCTCAGCTTTCCAAGTAGCCAGAATTACAGGCACGCGCTACCATGCCCGGCTGATTTTTTGATTTGTTGTAGAGATGAGGTCTCGCTGCCCAGGCGGGTTTTGAACCCGCAAGATCAGGCAATTCACTCACCTCAGACTCCCAAAGACGCAGGATTACAGACTGAGCCACTGAGCCCGGCTAAAAGTTTTGAATTTTAATGAAGTAAATGTTATCATTTTTTCTTTTATGAATCATGCTTTTGGTATCAAGCCTAAAAAATTATTTGCCTAGCCCTAGATCCTGAAGATTCACTTCTATGTTTTTTTCTAAAAGTTTTTATAATTTCATGTTTTTAAGTCCATTGGCCATTTTAAGTTAATTTTTGTGGAAGATGTGAGGTTTGCACCAAGGTTATTTTTTGGGGGATGGAAGGATGCTATGATATCCAGTTGCTCCTGTACAATTTGGTGAAAAGGCTACCCTTCCTCCACTGGATTTCTTTTGCACCTTTGTCAAAAATCAGTTAGGTATATTTGTGTGGGTCTATTTATGAGTTCTCCATTGTGTTCCATTGATGTATATATAGAGCCATGCCACCAATATCACATGGTCTGAATTACCGTAGCTATTAAAATCTTTAAATCAAGTAGACTGATTCTTCTCTATTTATTATTTTTCAAAATGTTATAGTTATTCTAGTTTTTTGCCTTTCTACATAAATGTTAGAATAATAATATATAATCACACACACACACACACACACACACACACACACACACACACACA
>NW_007191303.1:0-1218 GCF_000164805.1 Carlito syrichta
TGATTCCTGTCAGTTGCTCTGCAATTCTCATTGTGAAGCCCGAGACAAAGAATTAGCTTGATCTGATAACACTTGTCAGTTAAATTATCCTGTGATTTTGTATTTATAACCACTATTTCATTATAATTTAAAAAGAGAAGGCTTTTATTTCTCTATTTCCAGTTTCCATTTTCTTGACCTAGACTATCAATTATGAAATACATTAGGCAACCAAGACATAGGTAGATAATTAACTTAAGCAAAAGAAAGGAGGATGAGGAGTAGACACTTTCCTGAAACATCTTGTAACTCAAGACTTTGTAAAAATAATTCAAAGATTATAAATGTCTTTGTAGACATAGCTTTTTCTAGTCTCCAGCCCTTTATAATCTCTAGAATTTTGACTCCATTTTTGGCATTCTGAATTAGCAATTATTATAAAGGGAGTTTACTGTATCTGTACCAGTAAACTCCTTTTAAAATGTTGGTCTAAGTAATGCTAGATGTGGTTATTCCAGCAGCTCGGGAGGCTGAGGCAGGAGGATCCCTTGAGCCCAGGAGTTTAAGGCTGCACTGCACTATGATTGTGCCTGTGGGTAGCACTACAATCTGGGCAACATAATGAGATCCTGTCTCTAAAAAATTAAATAAATAAATATAGATGTAGATAGATAGATAGATAGATAGATAGATAGATAGATAGATAGATAGATAGATAGATAAATGTGGGTCTAAGGAACTGTGCTAGTTAAAGTCATTATTGCCTAGAAAATATTTAAAGAAGACCTCTTGTTATGGTCTGTTTTTAGCTTAGACTGACATACTAGGTCACTGCCAATTTTCAACTGAACTAAGAGAAACCTTTCCTTCTACAAATGGATCTTGTAGAAAGAGGATGTCACATATGAAATGAAATATTTGTTGGTTATTACTCTTTGTTTTAATAGAGCCTACTTGTATTGTCAACCAAAAAGGAAACTGTCCCTACTGGTTCCAAGACTGCAAAGTAGCAACCATGGAGCAAGGAGAAGTCATTTAAAGTGGTGGGCTCCTTTCTCAAATAGAAGACACCATTGCTATATGTTTTTGTAATGAGAAGGAAGAGCAGTCTTGATGTAATTTTGTAAATCTGTTAAACGAGAATAAATTGTTAATCAGGGCTGAGCGTTTTGGTTTTTTTTTAAATGAGCTCTATGAAATTCATGAATACAGAACAAGTAGAGAAAATTTAGTTGCTAC
>NW_007191304.1:0-2291 GCF_000164805.1 Carlito syrichta
ATAAGTGTAGACCAGTGGTTCTCAAAGCGTGGCCCTTGAACCAGCAGCGTCAACATCCCTGGGAGCTTGTATGGAATGCAGATTCTCAGGCCTTGCTCAGACCTGCTGAGTCCGGAGCTCTGGGGCTGGGACCCAGCCCTCCAGACAGTTCTGAGGCAGGCTCCAGTTTGAGAACTGCTGGTTTTGATCACGAGATCAGGCCTGAGATGGCTGTCCCAACACAACGAGTCGCCTCGTGTCCCTGAGCCTGGGTCCCCTCGTGTAACAGGAATCATAACATCTCTGGTTCATGGGGGCTGTCACGGGGCTTCTGAAGGACCAAGCGCGTGAAGCCAGCTCACGCGCTGTCAGGCACATGCCAGGGAGGGATGGGAGTCGTGTCAGCTGCCGTGTCAGGTCTCTTGGGCACAGCAAGGAAAGGGGCATCCACCCCATCAGGAGAGGCTGGGCTGGGAGAGCCAGTGGCAAGCGCAGGGACTTCTGAGCAGTGGGCCAGCCAGAGTGGGCTGTGAGGGGTGGGTGCTATGCCAGGCAGAATCCTGCTGGGATGCCCTGAATTTCCAGGGGCCAGCCTTCCCCTGCCTCCGGGCACCCAGCGGAAGGTGGGGGTGCCTCCCTGGCCTGTCTCTGCCTGGCATTTCCTGGAAGCTTCAGCCTCCTGCTGAACTGGGCCCTGCCGGGCAGTTCTGTAATTGGAATCACAGTGGCAACTCCTACCCCCAGCACCCTGGTCTCGTGGCTGGTACCATCCACAGAGAGCTGTCCCCTGAGCCCCAGGCAGCGACCCAGAAGGAGAGAAGTCCCGTATTCTGTGTCGGCCAGGAGCACATCGCCTTGCTCAGCAGGGACCATTAGGCCAGCTATGCAACCTGGGTCAGTCCTACCAGACCACTCTGTGCCTCGGTTTCCTCACTAGCCAAGGGATAATAGATTCACAAGTGTCAGAGCTGGGAGGGAGCTTAGGATCATCTGGCCAGACCCTATCATGCATGGTTGGGGAAACTGAGGCCTCAGAGGGAGGGTGACCTGCTCAGAGTCCTTTGGTAAAGTAACGGGGGGTGTGGGCTTCATGGGGAAGGTGGCTTGGGAGGACTCCAGCCCTGCTTGTAGGCACCATGAGTGAAGCCTCAGTGGCAGCGTCGACACTGCCTCCAGCCGTGTGGCAGAGCTGGCCTGGGAGGCAAGATGCCTTGATTCTGTCCTCAACAATGAGCCGCCTGATACCACAGGAGGCTTTTGTGATCCTGGCTGTGTGACCCTGTGTGATGCGTCCATCCATCTACCTCATCTATCTACCAACTATTCATCCTTACATACAGACATCTATCCATCTACCTACTTACCTACCTATCCTTCCCTCCCTCCTTCCTTCCTGCCTTCCATCCATCCACCCACCTCATCTACCTATCTACCTACCCACCTATCCATCCCTCCAAGTCACTTGCGTTCTCTGACCCTCCATATCTGCATTTGCAAAACGGAACTGACAGTACCAGCACATATCCTTGGGTTGGTTGTAAGGGCTACCTGGCGTTACATGCGTAAAGCACTTTGCAGGTGGCCTCAGAGGGGCCCTCCCCGAGTCCCTCCCTAGCCAGCTGCCACCCACTGGCAGCCGCTCTTCATCCCATTCCCCTGTTGTATCTTCCCTCCATTTCTTGTCCATCTCTGTTCCAGGACCCATCCATACAGAGGTTTTGTGCTTGTCCCTGTGCAGGAGGGGGAGCTCTCTAAAGACAAGCACTTGGTCCTGTAAAAGTGTGTGTCCATCCCAGCCACTCTGCAGGTGCTCAAGACATTTTGATGAACAGAGGACTGAGCATGTTTCTCATCAGACCGGGAGCCCCTTGGCAATGCAAACTGAGTCCCATCCTTCCCAGGTTGCTGGTGCGGCCAGCCCAGAGCTGGGCACCGAGAAGTTTCCAGGTCCTGCATCAGAGGAGATGACCAGCAAGTGGCCGTGGGAGCAGAGCTATCCCCAGCAATGCTCCACCGGCTCTCGCACCATGGCCCCCCCAGGAAGCCAGAGTGTGCAGCGGGCTGCCACTGCAGGGATCAGCGACCCTGGGGAGGTCTGGCCTTTGGAGGTTTACAATTTCCCCAGAAGCAAAGGCTTTAAGCAGGGCTTTATGTTTTCATTGATTTCTGGTATACAGCAAGCTTTGTTTCCCTGATAGGTATGATTTGATAAGAAAATCAAGCTGAGCTTGGTGGCTCAGCCTGTAATCCCAGTGCTTTGGGAGGCTGAGGTGAGTGGATTGCCTAAGCCTGCGGGTTCGAGACCTGTCTGG
>NW_007191305.1:0-307 GCF_000164805.1 Carlito syrichta
CCCAAAGGTAATATATCAAATTCACTTTTGCCTGTTATAATTTTCTTTCAGGAAAATGCACAAAGAGCTTCCTTATCTCTTTTTATGGTTACATACTATTCTGTTGTGTTGTTTACTTATTTATCTTGCCCCTTATTCGTAGACTGATTTCTAATATTTTGCTGTTACTAACTATGCTGTGGTGAATATCCTTGTATGTACATCATTTAATACATGTGTGAGTAAATCTGGAAAACATATTTCTGGAATTGGAAACTTTAAGTTCCATGGTATAGGGTATGTGTAATTTTTTTTTTTTTTTTTTTTG
>NW_007191306.1:0-1732 GCF_000164805.1 Carlito syrichta
TGTCATTCTAGATCCTTATCAACAGTGGCACTGCCAGCCTTCTAAAGTTGTACCAAACTAGTAGGTAGAAATGCTATACCATAGTGTTGTTAATTTATATTAATTTGTCTATGTATGAGGTTAACCAGATTCTTTTACTAAGTGTATGTGTTGCAAAAAATATCCTTCTAGTTTGTGGTTGTTTTTACTCTTCGGGTGTTTTTTGATAAACATGAAGTTTTTACTTTTAACATTGCAAAATTACACATATGTATTTCCCTTTTATGAGTTGCAATTTTTCACCTGACTAGCTCACAAAAAATTATTTCCTATTAAGTCAAATTTTTCTAATTATAAATTTATAGTATTGTAGTATGGCTTTTCACATTTAACTCACGGGTAATTGGTTTATGTGTAGAGTCATAAAGTCGTAAACCAATTTCAATTTTTTCCCACATAAATAGCCATAGCCAATTGTCCTCCCAAATCATTTATTGAATAGCCCATCCTTTCCCCACTGATGAGTGCCACTTTTGTAATTTATCAAGTACTCTTTTCCTCTGATGCACTGTAATCTCATTAAGATGTGTTTAGTTTTGAACTCTTATGGTTTAACTTTTGCAGAGTTCTTTAGAATTACTACGTCTGAGAACTGGTCAGTGTCTTTTAATAGTTCTAGAAATAAAATTCCCCTTCCAAATAGAGGTAATACAGTATTTCCCTGTATTACCTCTATTTGGAACACCAGTTAAACATATATTACATCTTTCCATTCTCCCCTCCTGTTTCCTATGTATTTTTACATTTTACATTATCTTATCCACATTTCCCCATCTTAAAATCTCTGGACTTTTTTATTGATAATTCCCGTAGTTCTAACTTTCAGTGTACTAATTCTTGCTTCATCTTTGTCTAATTTGCTTTTAATCACATCCACTGAGTTTTCTTATACTGTTGAGTGCTTATAATTTTATTTTGCTTCTTTTTCAAATCTACTTGTTCTCTCTCACAATTTACAGCTTCTCTTTTATGTTTTCAGTTATACTAAACATTGGCATTTTAATTCTCTTTGATAAATTTCATATCCGATACAACCCAAGACCTGTTTTTCTTATCTATGGTTTCTTCTGGTTCTTACCCATACTACTTTGTTCTCCTGTGTGTATTTTGTTTTTGTTCTATTTTTAGAATTAGCCACTCATTTTCCAGAAGGCTTTATCTGTGGAAATTCTTTGAGAACAGGATTGAAGCTGACATCTTTCAGGGAGGAATAATATTTTCTCATTTCCTACTATGATTGCTAATCTCAGAGCTCTTCAAATTCATCAATTACGTTTCTTTTTGATCTACACATATCTTGTAATTGCATATTTCTCCCTTTCCTGTGAGTTTAGGGTTGAGTTTAACCATTTTATAAAAATATTTTTAAAATATTTAACACAATGTTTTAATAGTTTTAATCAGAAGGGTTATTGAGGATATCTAATTTGCCATCATGCCAAAACAAGAACGGTACTCACATTTTGAGCATCTTTCCCCTCCTGTGTTTTGCTAACCCCTAGTTGTTGAGCTGTTGGAACAGGGCTGGCTTGAATTCAAGATTACTTCTCCAAGATTTCTGGTTTCAAAGTAATGACACTTCTGGGATCCATCACTGGGCTCTGGCAGAAATACAACTAGATGATCTCATCCTTCCCCAGAGGTAGACCTCAGATTGCAGAGATCCATTGGTACCAAAAAGAGTACAACATAC
>NW_007191307.1:0-859 GCF_000164805.1 Carlito syrichta
TCTCCTCCATGACCTGCAGAATTCAGCTCCCAAGGAGCCAGGCAAGATCTTGCTAAACTATATCCTTCTGCCACCACCACCCAACCTATTTCTGATCTTTCTGTCAGACTTTCAACTCTGTTCCACAATCCCATGAGGAGTCTCGTACCCGGCATTTACCATTGTGGTCCCCTTGCCCCCAGCACCTCCCTACACACACACACACACACACACACACACACACACACACACACACACACACACACACACACACACACACATCCCTCATCCAGTAAGTTATATATCATTATGAAACCATCAACTTTGACCCTGACATCAAATCATGTCTTTTTCCATAGGATTTGCTGGCAGAGACTGAGGAGAGAAAAAAAAAATAGTTTCCATCTGTAAAAAATCCCAGAAAGACAATCCTACCTTTCCCAAGATTTGGAGGAAAAGGGCTTCCAAATTCCTGCTGCTTTGGCTTTAAAGTGTGTGACCCTGACATGCCTCCAGACTGGGCGACCTGGAATCGCGGCTTCCCATTGGTGAGCACTTGTCTCCTGGGGCTCAAGGCAGGCAGATGGATGGGGCTCTCAGTCATGTTGTTCTGAGGAGCCATCCCTCTTCCCGAGGGCATCTTGAGAGGGAGGCTGTTAGCAAGGCTTCCAATAGCAAGACTTGGTGTGCTGCCACAGGGCGAGGGGCCAGGAGTCCCCGAGTGGGCTCGAATGGGAAGAATGTGCTGGCCACTGACCATCCCAGGCCCCTGTGGGGTTACCAATGTCCGGTGGAGATTCATGCTGCATGACCTTCCATTCATTCTGAAAAACCTGTGCCAGGGTGGTCAAATATCCAGTGCACTAATGACTCCTTTCAG
>NW_007191308.1:0-840 GCF_000164805.1 Carlito syrichta
GCCTTGCTAAATTGTGTGTGTGTGTGTGTGTGTGTGTGTGTGTGTGTGTGTGTGTGTGTGTAGATGGGGCTTTCACTATGTTGTCTAGGCTGGTCTCGAACTCCTGGGCTCAAGTGATCCTTCTGCCTTGGTCTCTCAAATTGCTGGGATTACAAGCATGAGCCACTGCATCCAATCCCTGCATTTATTTTTTTTAAAAACACTTTCTAGTTTAAATTTTTTAATATATGGAAACTGGAATTCTCCCCTTTGTTCCAGGTATATGTTATATTTAGTATAATATCTGTGGTTTTCATTGAAGGCAACAAGTAAATTTTAAGACACTATTACCAGGATTTTCTACCAAAGAAAACAGTGAGAGCTGCTAATTTAAGTGGTAAAGGAAAAGCTTTATAACATTTAGAATAACATTCTAGATACTCCTCTTTGGCTGTACTCTTGGAAAAGCTAGACAGGCAGCAAGTCTATTCAGTCTTTTGTTCCCATGGGCTGTCTCAGATAGGTACATGTAAATAGTGTGGGAGGCTTATGCCCTCTGTCTTTACATGTATTAACTCACATTTTAGCTTACTACATACTGCTTGGTTCCTGAGATTTTAATGTACTTTGCATTATATCAAGAATTAATATATAGGTTATTACCTAAGACAAGATACTTTTGAAAATAAAATGTTATTGATAATTAATTTGGGGAAACAAGCATAAACTGAATTATTCTAGGCATGTAGGGTTATGACTACCCAATTAATATTCTTAATTATTTCCCAAAAGTTCCATATTTTAATACCAAAAATATAAACAGATGGACTTTTGATATAGCATTGTTGATATGCCTAATAA
>NW_007191309.1:0-1156 GCF_000164805.1 Carlito syrichta
TCTGACAAAAAGTTGGTGTCTAAATGACATATGCCGCAAGTGCAAATTACACATGAGATTTCAAAGACTTGATCTGGAGAAAAAGAAAGCAAAACATCTCACTAATCATTTGATTATATGGCTTATACGTGGAAATGATAATATTTTTGATATACTGGGTTAAAAATATATATTATTTAAATTTATTTTCCTTTTTTTTTTTTTTTTTTTTTTACTTTTTCTAATGTAGCAACTAAAAAACTTAATATTATACATGTGGCTCATGTTCCATGAGCGCGTATGTCATTGGCCAGGATTAACCTAGACCACAATTCCCATTCTCTCTAGTGGAGTCTCACCTGACAACACAGGCCACTTGAGACACCTGTCCGTTGCTCCTCTGTCCAACTCATCCACTTTAATGCCACGTCTGGGGGCGTCTTCCACATGCCAGGGACTGCTCTAGGCTGAGAATATAGTGTGCAGGCTCTCACATGACATCCCAAAGGGAAATGCAGGCAATAAACAAAAGATCCAAGAAAAACATCAGCTGACACTAAGTGCTGTGCATAACTTAAACTAGGAAAAGGTGAAGGAGGGAGACTAGGGGGTGTGCTGATGCTGTGTGGTCAGGGAAGCCCCTGGGAGCCGACCACACCAACCGGAACCAATCAACTGGTCAAAGACTGCAAGCCAGGAACACGCTGGAGTGATTGAGGAAGGAAAAGAGCCTCTTTGTGATGGGGGTACGAGGTTGGGCAGAGAGAGGCAAGAGAGGACGTCTTGGCACGTGCACTGCACCGGGAGCCTGGACGAATGTTTAAGCCTCTTCCCTCACATCAGCCAGGCCTGGATCCTGGACAAGACACTTCTCTACTCTACTCTGAATGGCTCCAGTTTCCTCATCTGTTAAATGGATTGGAATTCCTAAAGGATCTTCCTTCCAACTTGGAAAGTACACTATTTTATGACTCTTTCATATATACATTCTAAGGAATAAAAAATTCTGTCCTGGAAAAAGAAAGTGGTAACACCCTGGCCTTTAATCTCTTTTAAGATTAGCAACTGCTTATCTGATGCCTCCCTTTCCCCTCCCCTTTGCCATCTAGCTAGCTATCTGATTATTTATTTTAAAGATATAGGGTACAATTCAGGATTAGGTATACATGTGGACATC
>NW_007191310.1:0-738 GCF_000164805.1 Carlito syrichta
AACATCACATTGATACCCAAGTCAGGTAAAGATCCAACAAAAAAAGAAAACTACAGGCCAATATATTTTATGAACATAAATATTAAATTCTCAACAAGATCCTAGCAAACCGGATTCAACAATACATCTCAAAAAACATCCATCATGACCAAGTAGACTTCATTCCAGGGATGCAAGGCTGATTCAACATTCGTAAAACCATAAATGTAATGAAATACATCATCAGATGTCAAAACAAAAACCACAGGATTATAATATTAGATGCAGAAAAATCTTTTGATAAAATCCAGCACCCCTTCTTGATAAAAACCATGGAACATCTAGGCATATGGAGAACATACCTCAAAATAGTGAAAGCCATCTATGAGAAACCCACAGCCACCATACTCCTAAATGGACAAAAATTGGAACCATTTCCCCTGAAAACTGGAATAAGACAAGGATGCCCACTCTCACCCCTCCTTTTCAACACAGTATTGGAAGTCCTGGCTCGAGCATTCAGAGAAGAGAAGGCAATCAGGGGTATTCAAATATGAAAAAGGAAATCAAGCTATCTCTCTTTGCAGATGACATGATCGTGTACCTTGAAAACCCAAGAGAAACTGTCAGAAACCTCCTTTCACTGATAAAGGCCTTTGGCAAAGTCTCAGGATACAAAATAAATGTACAAAAGACAATGCATTTTTCTACACCAATAATAAACAAACGGAAACCCAAATAAAAAACACAATTCCATTC
>NW_007191311.1:0-420 GCF_000164805.1 Carlito syrichta
TTCACTGATAAAGGCCTTTGGCAAAGTCTCAGGATACAAAATAAATGTACAAAAGACAATGCATTTTTCTACACCAATAATAAACAAACGGAAACCCAAATAAAAAACACAATTCCATTCAAAATCACCACAAATAAATGAAATACCTTGGCATCTTCCTAACCACAGACATGAAAGACCTTTAAATGAAAAATACAAAACGCTGCTCAAAGAAATCAAGGATGACACAAACAGGTGGAAGAATATCTCATGCTTATGGATAGGAAGAATCAACATTGTGAAGATGTCCATCTGACCTAAGGCAATCTACAAATTCAGTGCAATACCAATCAAATTACCAGCAACATTCTTCTCAGACCTAGAAAAAACAACACAGGAATTCATATGGAAACACAAACATCCAAGAATAGCCAGAGCAAT
>NW_007191312.1:0-685 GCF_000164805.1 Carlito syrichta
GCATTAATAACCTAACAGAGATCTCACTGCCCCCTTTTAATGAATAGAATTTGAAACATCTTAAAAACAAGTGGCATCTAATTTATATAAAAAATTTAAATCTATTTATTTTCATGTTTTAGCTCTGAATACTCAGCTATCTCTAAGCACATTTTCTTTAAGAGAATGCAGTGGCTATCCCTGGTTATATATATTCCACAATTTCAAACGGACAGCATTTTCCTTTAATTTTATAAATTCATTTTTCTTTACATTTTATGAATCTAAGCAATTTCTTACACTTTGAAGCTTTGAAGGAAGTTAATGTCTGCAGCCATTTATATTTTAAAATTCTAACAATTTCTTGTGAACATTATTTGGAAAATTTGCTAGAATTTAGACAGTTTGATAACATTCTCATACAGCAGTGAAGTCAGCTTTAAACAGCTTCTAGCCCCTTTAAAAAGTTGTTTTTTTTAAAAAATTTAATCACTTTACTTTTTATCTTAAAGAGGTGGAATACAATTCACAGTTAGGCACATAAGTGGTCATCATACAGGTACATTTGGGTACCTTTTTTTAATACATACTTTTAATTTTAAAATTGTAGGGTACAGTTAAGGGTTAGGCATAAAAATATGCATTATGCAGGTACCCTTGTTGATGAGGTGTGCCTCCCTGTCCCCAGACAGATATTGACTACCAT
>NW_007191313.1:0-651 GCF_000164805.1 Carlito syrichta
CTTCTAGCCCCTTTAAAAAGTTGTTTTTTTTAAAAAATTTAATCACTTTACTTTTTATCTTAAAGAGGTGGAATACAATTCACAGTTAGGCACATAAGTGGTCATCATACAGGTACATTTGGGTACCTTTTTTTAATACATACTTTTAATTTTAAAATTGTAGGGTACAGTTAAGGGTTAGGCATAAAAATATGCATTATGCAGGTACCCTTGTTGATGAGGTGTGCCTCCCTGTCCCCAAACAGATATTGACTACCATTAATCCCACGTCCCTTCCCCTCCCTGCCCCCCCATAGTTTCCCATCACTGTCAATCCTTTTCTTATAATGATAGTTGTCCAAGGTCCACTTATGAGTGAGAACATATGATACTCAAATCTTTGTTTCTGTGAGAGATCACTCAGTATTATAAACTCTAATTCCATCCAAGTTGCTGCAAAATTCATGATTTTGTTCTTTTTAATGGCTGCATAATATTCCATTGTGTACATGTACCACATTTTTTTAATCCAGACCTCTTTTGATGGACAGCATGGTTGGTTCCATGATCTTGCTATTGTGAAAAATGCTGTGATAAGCATACATGTGCAGGAATCTTTTTTATAGAGAGATTTGAGTTCTTCATGATATATTCCCAGTAGGGGGATTGCGG
>NW_007191314.1:0-814 GCF_000164805.1 Carlito syrichta
CAGAATGACCAAGAAAAAGAGAGAAAAAGCCCAAATAAACACAATTAGAAATACAAAAGATCAAATCACAACTGACAAAGATTATCTGAGATTACTATGTATGCCTATATGGAAACAAACTTGATAACTTAGATGAAATGGAAGACTTTCTGACATCTCACAACCTACCCAAATTGAAACAAGAAGACACTGAAACACTAAATACACCAATAACAACCCAGAAAATTGACTCTGTCATATGAAAACTACCTACAAAAAAAAGCCCTAGACTAGATGGCTTTCCAGCAGAATTCTACAAAACGTACAAGGAAGAGCTGATACCAATCCTACTGAAAGTATTCCAGGCAATTGAGAAAGATGGAATTCTTCCCAAGTCATTTTATGAAGCTAACTTTACACTGATACCCAAACCGAGTAAAGATGCAACAAAGAAAGAGAACTACAGGCCAATATCCCTTATGAACATCGATGCAAAAATCCTCAACAAGAAACAAGATTCTAGCAAATCAGATCCAAAAACACATCTCAAAAATCATCCACCATGACCAAGTAGGCTTCATCCCCAGGCTGCAGGGCTGGTTCAACATTCCCAAGACCATAAATGTAATTAAATACATCAGTGGATGTAAAAACAGGAACCACATGATTATCTCATTAGATGCAGAAAAAGCTTTTGATAAAATCCAGCATCCCTTCTTGATAAAAACCCTCAAACACCTAGGTATAGAAGGAACATACCTCAAAATAGTAAGTGCCATTTACAACAAACCCACAGTTAACATGTTGCTAAATGGACAGAAATTAGAAACATTTC
>NW_007191314.1:1561-2762 GCF_000164805.1 Carlito syrichta
ATCGTTCTTCTCAGACCTGGAAATGACAATACAGAAATTCATATGGAAACATAAATGACCACAAATAGCCAAAACAATCCTTAGCAAGAGAAACAACGCAGGAGGTATCACACTTCCAGACTTCAAACTCTACTATAAGTCTATAGTAATCAAAACAGCCTGGTATTGGTACAAAAACAGGCACATAGACCAATGGAACAGTATAGAGATTCCGGAAGCAAAGCCTCAATTCCTCAACCAACTCATCTTTGACAAAGCCTCCAACAACAACTACTGGGGAGAGGAAGACCAATTCAGTAAATGGTGCTGGGCAAACTGGCTAACCACATGCAGAAGATTGAAACAGGTCCCCTACCTATCACCATAGACAAAAATTAACTCTAAATGGATCAAAGATCTAAATGTAAAACCTCAAACTATAAGAATCTTAGGAAATGCAGGAGACACCCTTATGGAAATTGGAACTGGGAACCAATTCCTATCCAGAACCCTTAAGGCCAATACCTTAAGAAATAAGATAGACAAATGGGACCTCGCTAAATTAACGAGTTTCTGCAAAGCAAAAGAAACCATCAAGAGAGCAGGGAGACAGCCCACAGAATGGGAAAAAAATATTTGCCAACTATATATCTGACAAAGGCCTAAAGTCTAGGATCTACAAGGAACTCAAACGCACTGAAGGAGAAAAAACAAACAGCCCCTTTAAAAAGTGGGCAAAAGACATGAATAGATACTTCTCAAAAGAAGATATATGGCAGCCAACAGACACATGAAAAAGTGCTCAGCCTCACTCATCATCAGAGAAATGCAAATCAAAACCACATTGAGATACCACCTAACCCCTGTAAGAATGGCCATTATTAATAAAACAAACAACAACAGATGCAGGTGAGGATGGGGAGAAAAAGGAACGCTTCTACACTGCTGGTGGGAATGCAAACTTGTACTGGAAAACAGTGTGGCAATTTCTGAAAGAACTAGAAATTGACCTTCCATATGATCTGGCAAATCCCCTATTGGGAATAGACCCAGAGGAACTAAAATTATTCTACAAAGATACCTGCACACATATGTTTGTTGCAGCTCTATTCACAATAGTGAAAACATGGAACCAACCATGCTGCCCATGAAGCTGAACTGGATTTTTAAAATGTGGTACATATACACAATGGAATATTATGCAGCCATAAAAAAGGACAAA
>NW_007191314.1:3472-4288 GCF_000164805.1 Carlito syrichta
CGTTCAGCTTCTGTGAATTTTTTTTTTTTTTTTTTGGAGATTCTTTCAACATGCTTGCCCATTTTATCATGGTGATTTACAAGCTCACCTGCCCACACTGCACTGAGTATGAAAAAGTGTTTTGATGGGTGTACTGAATCAAACCAAGAGTACTTTGAAGGTGACTGAAGTGTAAACATGTAAGAACACACAATTTTTTATAAATAAATTCCAGGGCTTTGGGGAGCCCCCCCTTGTAATTATCATAAGTCCCAATAAGAAAGCCACAGACAAGATGAGTCCATCGCTCTAACTGGAGTTATCTGCGATCTCTTGAAGGAAAAGGACTTGGGGTGGGCCTGGATACATCAGGGAAGAGGTGGGAGAAAACAGGAATGAGATTGGGAGTGTAAGCTGAGGTCAAGCTATAGGGCAGCCTTGGGTATCAATGAGGACTTTGGATTTCCTTTGTACTCAAGAAAGGAACGGGCATGAGGACACCCTCTCTGAGAGGTTTGCTCAGTGGCTCAGACTTAAAAGAAATGACAGGAGTGGTCAGCTTCCCAGGGTGTGTCACTGATGTCCAACATGCAGCCAGGACTTAGTGATGGAAGGTCAATTGGGCATAAAAACAGAACAGATACAATGAAGCCAACTGCATTAAATTTTTAAAAATAAATTATAAAAAAGCACACAAAGAGACTTTTGAAACAGGGGTATACATCAGAGATGAAGGGCGGGGGCCGGTACAAGGTTGAACACGTATGTGCACACTGCATCTATGTGCTGGATACAATGCTTGGGAGCTGCCTGTATATTATTATTTTTTTTTTTTTT
>NW_007191314.1:4308-4976 GCF_000164805.1 Carlito syrichta
TCCCCTCAGCCTCCCAAAGGCGCGGGATTACAGGCTGAGCCACCGAGCCCGGTTTGCCCATATATTATTAATCCCCACTATAAATCTGCAAAGGGTAGGTCTTATTTTTCCTGTTTTACAAATAAGAAAATTGAGGCAGCGAGGAACACAGCCAAGCTCACACTGCAAACTAGTAGCAAATACTTAACTCACTCCATCTGACTGCCAAGTCCTTATCCCTTCCTCATTCAAAAAAAAAACTGTGTGTTTTCATCCCAGACTATTGTCCATCGTCAAGACCAGGACATCACCCGGAAACACAAAATCCACTCAGCGCTGCCCTCAGTCTGCATGGAATGAATGGATGGATGCGCCTCCTCCACCAGCACTGCCGTGACCCCCAGCTCCTTCCCCACCCAGATCCCCATCCCTGAAGGCCCTCCCCAGCTTGTGAACACTGCTAAAGCTCTCCTGGTACGAGGCAATCATTTTTTGGACAAAAATGACTGCAACCACCGGAATTCTCACTGTTAAAAACGCTGAAGGGTCTGGCCGACAGGGCCTTTTCTGGGCCTTGTGGCTCTGTCTGGGGAAGTTCTTTGCTAGGGGGACCTCCGTCTGGGATGAATTGTTCCCGAGGCCGACAGCCAGGCTGGGCTGTCCCCGAGGCCGACAGTCAGGCTCGGCCA
>NW_007191314.1:5403-14666 GCF_000164805.1 Carlito syrichta
ACGTGGCGCTAGGCTGGGGCATCTCTGGAGCAGGCAGGAGGAGGGCTCCTCCCGGGGTGCAAAGGTCCCAGGCTGCCCCCCGACATTGGAGCAACCTAACGGGCTCTGGAGCGGGCGGGCCGTTACCTTTCTGCAGAGGAACTCCCTGACCAGGGAGGCGGCCACCTCCTCCACGAAGACGGTGTTCATGCCGCAGCCCCGGACCCCTCGATCGGTTGGGCCCATTATGGCCGCGTTGCCGTGGCGACGGTGACATCGGCGCGGCTAGAACTCCTCCCTTCGCTGGGAGGGCGGAAGGGAAGGGGAGGAGCGTCCTCCGAACTTGCTTCTCCGCGGCAGGCCGTCGCCCAGGGCCCCCCTCCCTCTCCCACCGCGCCGCCCAGAGGCCAGGCCTTGGGCTCCGGGCTCCGGGCCTGACTCTAGCCCTGGCCATCTGGATGGCCTCGGGCAAGTCACTGCTCCAAGCCCAGTCTCAGTCTCCCTAAACATACCATGGGAAGAATACCTGCGTCCTTGTTTTTGGAGGGCCAAACTCTTGGTGAAGTCACCCCTGCAGGTCCACCCTCAGCACCACATCCCCCTCTGGGCTGGCCTGGACTATGCTCTGCTAGCTGAATGCTGAAATTAAAGGACACGTCCTGGGCCCCCTTGGTGCCTACTTTCCCATAAGGAGACTGCCATTTCTGGAGCACCAAGGCCTTCACATGCATTATCCCACTTTTAATCCTTACAACTTCCTGGCCAGGTGGTGACTATTGGCCTCATTCTTTAAAACAAGATACAGAGCCGGGCTCGGTGGCTCAGCCTCTAATCCCGTGCCTTTGGGAGGCTGAGGTGAGTGGATTGCCTGAGTCTGAGGGTTCGAGACCCGCCTGGGCAGCGAGACCTCATCTCTACAATAAATCAAAAAATCAGTTGGATGTGGTAGTGCATGCCTGTAATTCCGGCTACTTGGAAGGCTGAGGCGGAAGGATCGCCGGAGCCCAGCAGGTCGAGGCTGCGGTGGCCGGGAGCGGCCACTGCACTCCAGTCTGGGCGACAGAGTGAGACTCCAACTCAAAAAAAAAAAAAAACACAAGACACTGAGATTCAGAAAGACTAAGATTTTGCTGAAAGCCAAGCAGTTGGGAACTGTAAAAGCTGGGATTCTAACCAAGCCGGGTACCATCGTCCCCAAACTCAGTCATCTGGGTACCACCTTCACAATCTTTGCCATAGCTACACATGGCCTATGGTATTCGTTTAATAGGGCTGTCATGCAAAGTAATACAGACTGGGAGGTGGTGGTGTTTTTCTTTGTTTGTTTGTTTTTTCTTTGAGTTGGAGTCTCACTCTATTGTCCAGGCTGGAGTACAGTGCACGCTCACGGCCACCGCAACCTTGATGTGCTGGGCTCAGGTGATCTTTCTGCCTCAACCTTCCAAACAGCTAAACTACAGGCACGTGCTACCATGCCCAGCTTATTTTTTTATTTATTATATAGACGAGGTCTCACCAAGTTGCCCAGGCTGGTCTCGAACCCCTGAGCTCAGGCAGTCCTCTCGCCTCGGCCTCCCGAAGTGCTGGGATTACAGGCTTGAGTCACCTCACTATGCCCAGACTGGGTGGTTTAAACAACAAATTTATTATCTCACAGTTCTGGAGGCTAGAAATCCAAGAACAAAGTGTCAGCAGGATTGTTTCTTCTGAAGCCTTCCTCCCTGGCTTATAGTTGGTCATCTTCTCTCTGTGTCTTCACAAGATCTTCCTTTTGTGTGTACTGTGTTGTAAACTCATTTTAACAGGACACGAGTCACATTGGATTACAGCCCACCCTAATGATTTCATTTTAACTTAATTACATCTTTAAAGACTCTGTCTCCAACACAGTCACATTGAGGTATCTTCAGCACAGGAATTAGGGGAACACATTAGGCCTTCGACACAGGAATTTGGGGGAACACATTTCAGCCTGTAACACCTATACTATCACTTGTGTATTATTTTTTTTTAAATAGACATACATGTTTTAAAGCTTCTTTTAAAAGGAAAGTATCCTCATGTAGTAATATCCACAAAATCCTGGATTTGATGTGCTTATTAAAAATCTCGCCAGGCTTGGTGACTCAGTGTGTAATCCCAGCACTTTGGGAGGCTGAGGCGAGTGGATTGCCTGAGCCTGCGAGTTTGAGACCCACCCAGGCAACTTGGCGAGACCTCATCTCTACAATAAATCAAAAATTAGCCGGGTGTGGTAGCGCGTGCCTGTAGTTCCAGCTACTTGGAAGGCTGAGGCAGAAGGATCGCCGGAGCCCAGCAGTCAACGCTGTGGTGGCCGGAAGTGTGCCACTGTCCTCCAGTCTGGGCGATGGAGTGGGACTCCGACTCAAAAAAAAAAAAGAAAAAAGAAAAAATCTGTAATATGCGTTAAAGCAAACACAAAATCAGAAAGGTAGGCAATCACCTAAAATCTCCTTACCACTGCCAGTGGCACACATACCACACTTGGGAAGCAGTTGTACCACGCTGTACAGTCTCTCCAGGACATTGCTGAAATATGGCATATTGTATCATAATCTCTAAGCACTTCCCCCTCTAACCCATGATGGTTCTTTGCTACGGCGTAAGGAAGTCCCTAAGTGTAGAGGGAGAAGGGCAGAGTCAAAGGAGACCGTGCTACTTGATCCAGGGTCCCTCAGATTACAGCTGTGAAGACACTGACGAATGATGTGTCATATAAAAGAATCACACAAGACAGATTTATGTTCAGTAAGAGATTGGGCATCACAGATAGCAGGTGTTACGTGGTAGCTCAGAGGAAAGAGAGATCCTCTTCCATGGTGGTAGATCAGGGTGAAAAGAGGAAAACCATTCATTCATTCACCCATTCATTTATTCATTCATAAGTATGTATTGAATCTCTACCATGTGCCAGGTATCCAGTTATACTGTGGGTTTAGCACTGTAAAGTATGTACCCTCTTAGAGGGAGAAGGTGGGAAAGAAGGGAATGGAGAGACAAAGAACAAATAAAGAAAGTGCATAGAAGACACATACTGAGCGTAGCAGATGGTTAAAAAATGCCAGAGATTTAAAGAGGAAAAAGCACAGAGGGAGACAGGAAGGCTTTTGATGGGGAGCAGGGATAATAATTTTTTTAAGATGATGAGGTAAGATGACTTAGACAGTAGAGTTTCAGTAAGGAAGAGAAGTTGTGATCCATGTCAAGATGTGGAGGAAGAGCACTCCAGGCAGAGGAAACAAGTGCAAAGGCCCTTGAGCTCTGGCCCGAGTACTTGTGATATAAGGAGGTCACCGGGAGCAAAGGGAATGAGGAAGCACGGTCCTGCCTGCATGGGGCCCTCAGAAGAGCTTCAGCTTTTACTCCGAGTTGAGAATCTTTCGGAGAGTTTTGGGCAAAGGACAGACAGATCTGACAATTTTTGACAGGACCCTTCTGGCATTTGCATTGAGAATAGACTGCGTGGGGAGGGGGGCTCAAAGACATCAGGTCCTTGAATAACGTGATTTCTTTCTATGTCATTTCGCTATGACATTTGCATGAAAACAAATCGATTTCAGGCTGGGGCCACTGTCTTTGTAGAGTGTGCATGCTGGCCCCGTGTCAGTCCAGGTTTGCTCCAGGTCCCCCGATTTCCTCTGCATCCCAGAGCTGTGCACATTCGGTGAATTGACGTCTCCATGGTCCAGCATGAGTGAGTGTGGGTGTGTGTGTGTGGGTATGGAGTGGTGTCCTGTCCAGGGCGAGTTCCCGCCTTGTGCCCTGACCACCTTCGACCCTGAATGAGAATAATAAGCAGGTGAATAAATTATCTCACTTGTTTTTATGAATATTTCTAAAATGTATGTATAACACATTTATTTCAATGATTAGTATTAGAAGTATTTTGATCCTTTTTTTTTAGAAGTTTGGTGATATTTTTGTGCCCAGAAATATGCCAGGAGTTTAACTCTTGTTTATAGCAATCAGCCTGTGGGAACATTGGTTTTGTTATACATTGGTTCACAAAAAGCTGCAGTTTCCAAGACCCTGTGGAAGATGCTAAGCGAGGATTTGCCATATGGAAGCAGGGAGACAGGAGACAACTGTAACCATCAGTGTTTCAGGTAAAAGTTAGGCTAAACATATTGTGACTGTGTGTGTGACATTTCCCTGACTCTGAATTTTTTTTTGAAGGGTTAAGCAAGAGAAGTGCTGGAATGCATTCTTTTCCCAGACACATAGTTGGCTCCTGGGAATACAATAACCTTAAGATGTCCAGTAAAGGGGGCAGTCTGTCAGCATGGGAAGGACAGAGGGTGTGCTGCCAGAAATCTGGGGAGAGAATAGGTCACGCCATATGCCCCATTCTTTTCCACAGATCCTCCACAAGGCATTCTGATTTCTCACATCGTGTTCCTATAAGCTGGAACATCCTTACAGAACTTTGTAACGGAGCCCTACTCTCCTGCCTGAATGTGAATGGTGGTGGAGGGCCTTATAAAAGGATCTATAAAAAATGTGCTGGAGATGCAAACGCAAGGTCATCAACATAAGAGCCCAATTATTATTATAACTATCTTAACTATTTAAAAAGAAAAAAAAAAACGCTTTTCTAAGTTTTATAAAACAGACATGAACCCATGAACCCTGCTATGTAACAAAGAACTACGTAGCATGCTTGCCCAAGACCCAGTAAACACAATTTCTCCACATCACACGTTGACCAGGTTAAACCAAGATGAGCATTAACCTCACTAGTGATGGGCAGTCATTTCATTTGTCTGCTCCAAAGGCAGTGGGAGCCAGGCACGGTGGCTCATGCGTGTAATCCCAGCACTTTGGGAAGCTGAGGTGAGGATCGCTTGAGCCCAGGATTTCAAGACCAGCCTGGGCAACATATCAAGTCCTTATCCCTACAAAAAAATATTTTAAAAATTAGCCAGATGTGTTGGTGCATGCCTGTAGTCCCAGATAATCAGGAGACTAAGGCGGGAGAATCACTTGAGCCCAGGAGTTTGAGGCTGCAGTAAACAGTGATTGTGCCACTACCCTCCAGTCCGGGTGACAGAGTAAAACCCTGACTCAAAAAAAAGTGTATTCACTGAATCTTAGCAATGGGATTGTGAATGAAAAGTTAACTCCCAAGCCGGGCTCAGTGGCTCAGCCTGTAATCCCGTGCCTTTGGGAGGCTGAGGTGAGTGGATTGTCTGAGTCCATGGGTTCAAGACCCGCCTGGGCAACTTGGTGAGCCCTCATCTCTACAATAAATCAAAAAAATTAGCCAGGTGTGGTAACGCACGCCTGTAGTTCCAGCTACTTGGAAGGCTGAGGCAGAAGGATCGCCGGAGCCCAGCAGGTCGAGGTTGCAGTGGTCGGGAGTGGCCACTGCACTCCAGTCTGGGTGACAGAGTGAGACTTCAACTCAAAAAAAGAAAAGAAACATAAATGAACACAAATAGCCGAAACAATCCTCAGCAAAAAAAAAACAGCTGGAGGCATTATGCTCCCAGACTAAGCTTTATTATAAAGCTACAATAATCAAAACAGTCTGGTAGTGGTACAAGAACAGGTATATAGACCAATGGAACAAAACAGAGATTCCAGAAGCAAAACCTCAATTTCTAAACCAACTCATCTTCAACAAAGCCTCCACCATCAACCACTGGGAAGAGGAGAACCTATTCAGTAAACGGTGCTGGGAAAACTGACTGACCACATGCAGGAAATTAAAACAAGACCCCTTCCTATCACTGTACACAAAAATTAACTCTAAATGGATCAAAGACCTAAACATAAAACCTCAATCTATTAAAACCTTAGAAAATGCAGGAGACACCCTATGCAAATTGGAACTGGCAACCAATTCCTGATCAAAACCCCAAGTGCCCTTGTCATAAGAGATAAGATAGACAAGTGGGACCTCATCAAACTGACAAGCTTCTACAAAGCCAAAGAAACCATTGAGAGAGCAGGGAGACAGCCCACAGACTCTGAAAAAATATTTGCCAACTGTATATCTGACAAAGGCCTAACATCTAGGATCTACAAGGAACTCAAACATACTGAAAAGAAAAAAGTAAACAGTCCCATTACAAAGTGGGCAAAAGGTATGAATAGCCACTTCTTAAAAGAAGACATACGAGCAGCCAACAGATACATGAAAAAAATGCTCAGCCTCACTAGTCATCAAAGAAATGAAAATTCAAACCACACTGAGATACTACCTATATCCAGTCAGGATGACCATCATCAATAACTCAAAAAACAACAGATGCTGGAGAGGATGCAGCAAAAAGTTAGCATTTCTACACTGTTGGTGGGAGTGTAAACTAGTACACCCTCTGTGGATAACAGTGTGGTGATTCCTAAAAGATGTAAAAATCGACCTCCCATACAACCCTGCAATTCCCCTACTGGAAATATACCTGGAAGAACTCAAATCACTCTATGAAAAAGATAACTGTACACACATGTTTATTGCAGCATTATTCACAATAGCAAAAACATGGAACCAACCATGCTGTCCATCAAAAGAGGACTGGATAAAAAAAAAAAATGTGGTACATATACATAATGGAATATTACGCAGCCATTAATAAGGACAAAATTATGAACATCACAGCAACTTAGTCTTAGAGGCTATAATACTGAGTGATCTATTGCAGAAACAAAGAACCGAGTATCGCATGTTCTCACTCATAAGCAGACCTTGAACAACTATTGTAATACTATAAGAAAGGGATTGGCAGTAGTGGGAAACCACCTGGAGAGGGGCACACCTCATCAACAAGGGTACCTGCATAATGGACATTTATATACCTAACCCTGAATTGAACATATTTAAAATAAAAAAAAAATTTTTTTAAATAAGAGCAAGGGAATGAGAATGACATCATTCAGGACAACAGTTACGAGGGCTGGGGGAGGAGGCGGGGACAGCGCAAGGAAGAAATATAGGTAAGTACCAGTCCTTGTCCGTGTTCTGGGTGTCATTGGGGTGTTTGTTTTGTAAACACTTGTTATATAATTTCTATTGATTCATTCTCTAATAAAAGATGGCCTTGCAGGAACCAATGACGACAGGATGTCATAAATCAAGGTACACTGTGGATTAATTCTGCGTCCCTGAAATGCAGAAGGGAGGGAAAGAGGAAAGGAGCAGAAAATTCAATGAACTTTACATTGGAGGGACGGTTTAGATGGCTTTGCTTCATGACACAGCTGTCACACAGAAAGAAAGGGGTGTGTATGTGTGTGAAGTCATATACATCACTATACATCTATAGCTGTATGCATCTATGAATCAATGAGCTTCTGCTCTTGCATGAGTCTACCTACAGGCATGCATGTCCCCCCGAATTCTGTCCAGAGTCCTGTTTGGTTCTGACAGCAGAATGCAGCAGGTGTGTGCGTTATGGGACTTGGAACAGGAAGGAGGCCCGCTGTATGGGGGGACCATTGGTTTTCAAAGGTGTGAGGATCAAGTGTTGCCTCTGCCAGGATGCTCCAGGAAGGGGACCAACTGAATGAACATCCCTGTAACCCAGGGATCCTTGAAGGCAGGCAAGGTATTATCCTGGTCTGGGGTTCCAGAGAATAGAAGCACACATGCTAATCCCTATAACCCCATCTTCCCAGTGACTGGTTGTCCAGGATCAGGGCATAAGAACACAGATCTCACCAAATGCAACGTGTCTGGACCAGCTGGGTTGGAAGGACATTGTGAAAGTCTTTCTAATGGTGTGGCCCTCAGACTCGCCCAGCTGTCTGGCCACCACCCTCAGAGGTCAGGACAGGGGGTCCAGCCCTGGTCACTATCCTTGGCAACATGAAGAAATGGCTCAATCACACATTCTCCACATGGTCCTATCTCATCAGCCACCTCTAATCTCTGCTCCCAGGCTGTGTTCACCTGGCCACCAACACGAGACAGGAGATAGAGGAAGATCCCAGCCCCTAACCAGGCTCCAGCAGGATAAAATGGGACAGCCACAATCCCAGTGACACTTTTGGTTTTTCACTTAGCCCAGAGCATCTCAGACACCCTCCTTCACCCCACCCCCTGTCAGGATTGATGAGGCCTGGCCCTCTGTGCAGGTTGGTGCAAAGGGACCGTCCAGGCAGTGGTAAGGAGGAACAGGAGGCATCCCATGGATTTTCAAGTGTGTGTCCACTATAGCTAAGAAGTATGTATAATTTTCCACCAGTGGGATGATTGATTTCATGTGTCAACTTGGCTAAGTCTTGATACCCAGCTATTTGGCCAAACACCAACCAAGATGGTGCTGTGAAAGTGTGTTTTAGATAAGATTAACATTTAAGTCAGTAGAGTTTGAGCAAAACAGATGGGAGTGGGCCTCATCCAATCTGCTGAGAAACTTAAGAGAAAAAACTGAGGTCCCCCCCAAAAGAGGGTGTTCTGCCTCCAGACTGCCTTCAGACTCAAGGTACAAAAGCAACTCTTCACTGGGTCTCTGCCCTGCAGATTTTAGCCTTGCCAGTCTCCACAATTGTGTGATCCAATTCCTAAAATAAATCAGGGTGAGGGAGAGTGGTGTCACCAGGGAAACAAAACCAATAGGACACACACACACACACACACACACACACACAGCCTAAATAATACAAACTCCAACCCACCTTGCTGCACACTCACCCTGGAATGGCTCTGGGAGATTCTTGAGCAAATCTCCCCAAGACACTGTCCAGTTAAGGTGCCTTCTCTGGGGCAAGCTGAGACCTTTGGCAATTGCTTCACACTTGGTGTAGACCCAAGACCCTCAGACATAACTGCCAGTGCCTCCTTGTGAAAAATTCCTGTTGAAATAATATAAGGCTACTTTTTTGGAAATCATAAGAGTATCCTGCAAGAAAGCATTCTGCAGGAAACTTCTAGTCCATGTAAATGAATTGAAACTGCTCTGAAAGTGGTAAAGTCTTGTGGTGACATCTCCTGACTGTCCAACAGAATCCATTCATCCCTTCATTCATGGTAATATATTTGGATCTGGGCAAATGACTTCCTAGCCACATTGTATTTCCCAGTCACCCCTGCAGCTGGAGGTGGTCCTAGAACTAAGCTATCACCAATGGAATGAGAAGACCAGCGCCTTAAACCAGATCCTGCCTATCCATCCGCTTTCCTCTCTCATAAGCCAGAGCACACCTGTAACCATGAGTGTGTGCTGTGACCCTAAGGACAAAGGCCACATCCAAGGGCAGTGGTTCTTAAAGTGTGGCCTCTAAAACACCAACATCAGCATCTCCTGAGAACTTGTTGG
>NW_007191315.1:0-1141 GCF_000164805.1 Carlito syrichta
ACTGTTGATTTAAATAATAAATAAGACATCATGTATGAAAGTGTTCTACCCATGCATTATTATGGGGAATTTACGATTATTAGTTAGGAGTCATGAGCCCAAGTTGAAAAAGCACAAATATGCATGTCATTCACTTATTGAAGTGGAGACACTGTAGAGAAGCTGTAGGTAGAGGGCAGCTCGCCCCCAGTCACACCCAATTGGCCATTTATTAGAGTTAAGAGGTTGGAGATCTCCTGTCTTTAGAACTTTGGCATTTGACTCCTGTTTTAACTCCAGAGAGTAAAACAACATTTTTACCTCTGGATTCATTAGCCCTTTAAGAGGAAGAAAATAGGCAGACTTCACTGGAGGGGCTTTCAAAAAGGGGAAAAAACCCAGCATCTCAGATATAGACAGAAATCATGTGACACAGATTATAAAATTTCTCCTGAGCTGGATTTAATTAGAAATTGCTGGAACTATTTGGCATGCAAACAGCTGCTGTCAGATCTGCACAGCATTTCCCAGCCTTGGAACAGCTGTATATAGTTTTTCTTTCCTTTCCAACTAGACCTATGTAGAAAACCTGTTATGTTCTGGCAAGAATTTGGAGTTATTCTCATGAGCTAATCAGATCAGCTTAGACAATACATGAAAAAGCTCTGAGTGTTTTATATCTAAACAATCCTTTATCTTTATTTTGTTGAAGCTTTCTCAGAATGTTTGCAGTGTGAGCTCGTGAAATTTTTTGGAGGGAAAATATTTCAAAGCACCCTGGAAGCTCCAGCAGCGTTGCAGACAGTCTGTTAGACTTTGAGCCGGTAAAGGTTTTAGTGCCCTTAAACTCATATGTGAGCTGGAGGCACTCTTTAGCTCAGGCATTTGGAATGTGCTACTAATTACAAAGAGGTGGAGGGTTGAGGGGTCTTTTAATTTGGTACTGAAAACTTAGAAGTCTGGATAGAAGTCTGTCTACCCAGCAAATGAATTGTGGTGGTCACAAGAAGAGGGCGACTGTTTCCATGTGGCCATCCCCACTATCAGGGGAAATATTAATTCCAAACACATGCTTTGCTGTTGATCAATAGTATTATATAATCATGCCCAAGAGAATGCGGTGTGTGTGTGTGTGTGTGTGTGTGTGTGTGTGTGTGTGTGT
>NW_007191316.1:0-2104 GCF_000164805.1 Carlito syrichta
AGGGAAACTATGGGGGGGAGGGGGATGGGATTAACAGTAGCAAATATCTGTCGGGGGATGGGAAAAACACTTCTTATCTACAGGGTGCCTGAATGAAACGTCATTGTACACCTAACCCTTAACTGTACCCCACAAAACCATAATAAAAAATACTGATTAATGAAAAAAAAAATAAATAAATAAATAAATAAATAAATAAAAGAAAGAAAGAAAAAAAAAAACTATCTACATCTAATCTGCAAACTCTTCTTAGTCTAAAGAACAAATGATATGTGCATTAATTAATCAGAAATTCTTTCTATTAGGGAAACAGAAAATGTTAGACTGAGTGGTTTAAACAAATAGGTACTTTATTTTATTTTTTATTTTTTTGAGTTGGAGTCTCACTCTTGTTGCCCAGGATGGAGTACAGTGGAATGCTCACAACCACTGCAACCTCGACCTGCTGGGCTTAAGCGATCCTTCCACCTCAGCCTTCTAAGTAGCTGGAACTATAAACACATGCCACCATGCCTGGCTAGATTTCCGGGATTTATTGTAGAGATGAGGTCTCACCAAGTTGCCCAGACTGGTCCCAAACCCCGGGCTCAGGCAGTCCTCTCACCTCGGTCTCCCAAAGTGCTGGGATTACAGACTGAGCCACTGTGCCTGGCCGGTTTTATTTTTTTCTCAGAGGCAGTCAGTGGCTGTAATGGTTTAATTGCTCAGTGATGTCATTATGTACCCACAAGATCTTTTGTTTTTTTCTCCTTTGCTATAATTAGGGTATGAACTTTTCATTCGCATGTGTACTGTAGTTAGAAGAGACACACATTTAAAATAGGAAAGGGGCCAGCCTCCTCTATTCCATTTATTATTATTATTTTTTTAAAAGCCATTTTAGGGCACTCTCTAGCAAACTTTTTTGATATCTCATTGATCAAAACACAGCCATGTGTTTTGATCAAGAGAGACTAGGACATTGAGTATCTGGCAAAGTGAAGGAGGAACATCATTATTGGTATAGTTGATTTATCATAAATCAGGCACTAAGGGTTGAACACAAAATTAGACTTTGGTTAGGAAGAAATAAAGATGTTTTGTGTTCACTGTCCTATCAGTGAAAAATGATAATGAATAAAAAATGACATGACTCTTGACATTTTTTTCTGATTCTAAGAAAAAGTCATGGAAAATCACATCAGTATACTGACATTCCTGCCTACTTTTTTATTTTAACTACTTATTAAATTCCCTTGGTTGAGTTTTGGTTAATTGGAAACTATTTTTTTTTTCTATGCTGTTTTAAATTTTAAAGTTTTAATAGTGACTTCCAGTTATAGCTATCATGGAGTAAAAGGTATCAAAGTTACCCTTTTGCTGTAAACAACTGTTAATTGAGCAACCTTTTTTATACATTGGACAGCAGACAGAACAAGGCTGTGGTCCTTCAGAGAAGGGAACACATAAATGTACACTTGGAATCTCCCTGGTTGTCTCTCTGGGGATACTGTCTAAGCAGCATCACAGGAAAAGTAGAACCTAAACAAAAAGAAACGTTTTCACATGAGAGTAGAGAGAGAGAGGGAGAGAAAGAGAGAGAAATTAGCGTATAGGGCTGGTGAGACAGCTGAGATTGTGGGGCAAAGTATTGGAGAGTAGGAAGCTATTCAGAGAAGTATCTCTCAAAGTTGGCAATCGGGAGTCCTTGAGCCTTTGGTCAAAAATTGAGTTGCTGTATTTGGGGTAAAACTCTGTGGGGCTTGGCAAAGAACAGCCACTGGAAGTCTGTGAGATGAACAGGGTTGCTAAAAATCACTGAGTACAAGGAAACAATGGAATTCTCCAGTGAGTGCAGGGACTAAACATTCAGTAAGACCCCAGAACATTAGATCTTTTAAGAGCATCACTTGGCTGGGCTCAGTGGCTCAGCCTGTAATCCCAGCACTGGGAGGCTGAGGTAAGTGGATTGCTTGAGCCCACAGTTTTGAGACCAACCTGGATAACTTAACGAGACCTCGTCTCTACCATAAATAAAAAATTAGCTGGGTGTAGTAGTGCATGCCTGTAGTTCCAGCTACTTGGAAGGCTGAAGCGGAAGGATTGCCAGATCCCAGTAGGTCCA
>NW_007191317.1:0-997 GCF_000164805.1 Carlito syrichta
GAATTGTGTGTGTGTTGTTTAACCTTTGAATTGTGTGTGCTACAGTCTTTTGATGGCTTATCAATTTGGTTCATGTTTAGCTCTTTATATTTGTGTTTTGCTTGTGGATTTTTGTTGTTCCTTAGATTTTTGTTTTCTTGGATGTGTATATGTCTGTGTATATGGTTTCATGGGGCAATATGTATTAGAAGTTCCTGCTATGTGCTAGGTTGCTACAAATATTTATTTGAAGCTACTGAGGAGTGAGTTAAGCATAGAAGGAAAAATTATACTTGTGCTGGTAGCTGAAAGAGAGAGTTTTATGTTGTGCATGCTTATTTTCCCTTCTTTGAGAAATAACAAGTGTCCAAACATTTCAGAAAGAAAGGGGACAAAAAATTTGATGTATGTAAATGCTTCCGTAGAATCTAACTTTGGTTACTTTTCATAGATTTCAAAAAATTCAAGATAAGGGATTGAAATATTTAGAATTATGTTGTTCACTGACCTATATTTTCTTGACCATAAAGCTAAGACTGAGCTGTGGGCTTTCCTGTCTTTTGGAAGTTGCAGGTGTTTAGTAAATGAGTGAGAATAGCACGCAGAAACATCTGAGATAGTGGATCTTCCTTTTTCCTTCTCTTCCTCTCACTAACACACTCTGTTTTGGTATTTAAGGAACACCCGAGACAGAATATTTATTATTATCCACTATCAACTTAAAAGCACATAGGCACTGTGCAGATACCTCTAATAATTTAGTCTTACTAAACTGAATGTAGAATGAATGAGTTTAGGACCATATTGGAGTATATGTTCGGAAGAAGGGAATTCTTTAAGGAACACCCGAGACAATATTTATTATTATCCACTATCAACTTAAAAGCACATAGGCACTGTGCAGATACCTCTAATAATTTAGTCTTACTAAACTGAATGCAGAATGAACGAGTTTAGGACCATATTGGAGTATATATTTGGAAGAAGGGAATTCTTTTTTTTTTTTTTTTTTTTTTTT
>NW_007191318.1:0-2126 GCF_000164805.1 Carlito syrichta
CCTCTTAGTAGCTAGAACTACAGATGTGTGCCACCATGCCCAGCTAATTTTTCCATTTTTTGTGGAGATGGGGTCTTTCTATGCTGCCCAACATGATCTTGAACTCCTGACTTCAAGTGAACCTGCACCCTCAGCCCCCCAGAGTGCTGGGATTGTAGGCCTGAGCTACCATACCCCGCTGATTTTGTGTACCTTTAAAAACACCAGCATTTTATTGGGTTGGTCTTTTGCATTGTGTTTCTAGTCTCAGTTTGGTTTATTTCTGCTTTGATCTTGATTATTTCTCTTCCTCTACTAATTTTGTGTTTGGTTCATTCTTCCTTTTCTAGCTTCTTGAGTTGTGCTACGGGGCTGTTGATCTGAAGTCTTTCTGCTTTTCTAATGTAGAGTTCATTGCTATAAACTTCCCTCTGAGTACTGTTTTTGCTGCATTTTGTAGGCTGGGGTATGTTGTGTTTTCACTTTCCTTTGTCTCAAATAGTGTTCTAATTTCCTTTTTAATTTTTCATTGACCCATATGTTGTTTAATTTACATGGATTTGTACCGTTTCACCGTGGTCAGATAAGATTTTGATATTTTTAATTTATTAATACTTGTTACCTAACATATGGCTCAGCCTGAACAATGTTCCATGTATGGTCAAAAAAAAAATTTACATTCAGTAGCTGTTACGTGGAATGTTCTGTAAATGACTGCTAGGTCCATTTAGTCTAGATGCAGTTTGCACCAGTGTTTACTGATTTTCTGTCTGAATGACCTGTCTATTGCTTAAGTGGGGTGTTGAAGTTTTCTACCATTAATGTAATGTAGCAAATTTCTCCCTTTAGATCTGGAAAAATTTGTTGTATGTATCTAGGTGCAGTAGTGTTGGATGCATATACATTTATAATTGTTGTATCCTCTTGCTGTATTGACCATTTTATCATTATACAAAGACATTCTTTGTCCTTTTTCTAAAACTGTTTTTGGTTTAAAGTTTATTTTATCTAAGTATAGACATTTCTGCCCTCTTTTTTTACCACTAGTATGGAATATCTTTTGCCATCACTTCACATTCAGTCTGTGTGTGTGTCTTTATAGATGAAGTGCTTCTTGTAGACAGCATATAATTGAGACATCCACTATGTCTCTTAATAGGAAAATTTAATCCATTTTCATTTAAAGTTATTATTGATAAGGGTGTAGCTCTGCCATTTTGTTGCTGGTTTTCTGATTGCTTTATGGATCTTTTTTTCCTCTCTTACTATCTTCCTTGGTGATTATTTTCTCCAGGAAGACATGTTGAATCCATGTTATTTATTTTCAGTGGGTCTATTACAGGCTTTTGCTTTGTGGTTACCATGAGGCTCTAAAAAAATCTTATAATTATAACAGTTTATTTTAAACTGACGATTACTTAACTTTGATTGCAAAGAAAAGTAACAAAACCAAACTTCACATTTTAAAACCACCACCTACACACATTTTGACTTATTGATGTTTCCATTTGCACTTGTATTACCTATCTCTTAACCAATTTTTGTAATTATTATTGATTTCCCATTTTGTCTTTCAGTCTTCATACTTAAGATGTAAGTGGTTTATTTACTCCAGTTACAGTATTGCTCTGAATTTGTCTATTTTCTTTTTTTTAACCAGTGAGTTTAATACTTTCAGAACTTACACATTAGAATTTATTTCTTTCAGATTGAAGAACTCCCTTAAGCATACCTTGTATGACAGGTCTGGTGTTGATGAATTCCCTCAACTTTTGTTTGTCTGGGAAAGTCTTTATCTCTCCTTTGTGTTTGAAGGATAGCTTTCCAGGGTACGATATTCTTGGTTGGCAATGTTTTTTTGTTTTATTTTGTTTTGTGTTTTTCATTATCATTTTGAACATAGCATCCTACTCTCCCCTGATCTGCAAGAAATCTGCTAAAAGCCATATTGAAGCTCCATTGAATGCAGTATGTTTCTTTCCCCTTGCTGCTCTGAATGTTCTTTACCATTATTTTCTAAAATATGCTTTCTAGGACTTTCTCTTTATTGTCTCCTTTAGGAAATTTTATTATGTGAAAGTTAGCTTGCTTGATGGTGTCCCATAATTCTCATAGGCTCTCTTCGCTCTTTTTTGTTCTTTTTACCC
>NW_007191319.1:0-859 GCF_000164805.1 Carlito syrichta
GTCGGGGAGACACCCCTTATCAACAAGGGTGCCTGAACGAAGCATATTTGTATACCTAACCCTTAACTGTACCCCACAATATTAAAATAAAAAATATTGATTTTTTAAAAAACCTAATATGTTTATTTAAATATAAATAGTTGAATATTTCTAGAGTATATGGTATAAGAAGAAATACTCCAGGATATATTCAAAATTTTGCTTCCCATCTTCTTACTTTAACAAAACTATCATTGACGAGAAATTAATGCTAGCAGAGGCCAAATTATATCAAGTTACATGGACCATACTAAGAAATAACAAATAAAAGTAGCAAAAAAACTTCCTTATGTTTATCATCTTTTTCTTTCTTTCTTACTCTCCTAAATTTATTAAATGTCCTACCATATTCTCAGGATTACCCTACCTATTATAAAGACAACTAATCTAGTGTAAGTTAGCCAGGGTTGGACAGAAGATTGAAAAAAAATCAAATATCTCTTTCTAAGAATGCACTGAAATATGAGACATTTTTGAAGTATGGCCAGTATTTCTGCCTTTAAAGTTTTGTAGCAAGAAATTATTCAAGAGAAAAGGTAAAGGGAAGATATTATTATGTTTTTGTAAAATAAATGGGAGGGAGGGATGAAAGTATGTTTCAATGTCAGTTTCAACCTATGACTTTACATTTCCAACATAAAGACCAGGAAGGAATAGGTAGATGACCTGGATGAGTGATGTTTTCCTGTATTTTCACTCTTCACTGAATAATGAAAATTGGAAGTATAAAGAGGAAAAGTGCGTGATTTTTGGCAGGCTGACTCCTCTAATACAAAAACAAACGATGCCTCTGCAGTTTCATTCTCACTGTCTGTGACAA
>NW_007191320.1:0-1079 GCF_000164805.1 Carlito syrichta
CCTACGCTGCCACCAGACCACCTCTACAAAAAACACTTAAGAAAGTACTGAACACAGAAGAAAAAGAAAAAAGAACCACAACATTCTTCACAAGAGTACAGGCAAAAGATTAAAAACACACATGAGCCAACTCCAGAACCCAAAGAAAGACAGCAAACAAACAGGAACAACTCTGTAAGAACCTTATGACAGGGATCAACTCTTGAATTTCAATTATTAGCCTAAATGTGAATGGACTAAATGCACCACTGAAAAGACATAGAATGACAAGATGGATAAAATATCATCAGGCAACAATCTATTGCCTTCAAGAGACTCACCTCACTAGAAAGGACACCCACAGACTCAAAGTAAGAGGATGGGAAACAAACTTTCAGGTGAACGGAATACAAAAGAAAGGAGGAGTAGCGATCTTAATTTCAGACAAAATACCCTTCAAGCTATTAAAACTCAAAAAAGGTACAGAAGGCCACTACATAATGATAAAAGGCTCAATCCATCAACAAGAAATATCTATTCTAAACATACATGCACCCAACATAAGTGCGCCAACTTTCATAAAGCAACTTCTAGAAAAACTAAAGAAAGATATTGACTCTAACACCATCATAACTGGGGGTTTTAATACCCCACTCACAACCCTAGAAAGATCGTCAGGACAAAAAATCAGCAAGGAGATCCAGAACTTCAATGAGACTCTGGACCAAATGGACTTAATTGATACCTACAGAACACTCCATCCAAAGACCACAGAATATACATTCTACTCATCACCGCATGGAATGTATTCTAAGATCGACCACGTAATTGGCCATAAATCAAGCATAAGCAAATTTAAAAGGACTGAAATTCTACCATGCACCTTCTCAAACCACAGTGGAATAAAAATAAACATTGACACCAACAAAGTCCCCTGAAAACCCACAAAGACATGGACACTAAACAGCATAATGCTAAACAACTCCTTGGTCCTGGGTAAGTGATGAAATAAAAACAGAGACCAAAGATACCTGGAAACAAATGAAAATGAAGAAACATCTTACCAAAATCTCTGGGATGCCTTGAAAGCTGTAGTAAGA
>NW_007191321.1:0-380 GCF_000164805.1 Carlito syrichta
TAGTCCCATGAGACCCTGCAAGAGAAGGAAATTCTGATATTTCTCATGTCTATGTAAAAGTTATGAAGATTATACCTAGTTACAACTCCCGGGCCTAAAGGAAATTGGGCAAAGGGAGGATGTGCGTCTGTGGCAGAAAATCGAACATTTCAGCTGTAGGTGAGCCCTCCTCTCCGCCTGGGGAGATGGGGGTGGAGCAAGGAGAGGCAACAGCAGCTTGGCTGCAGAATCTAGGTTCCCTGAGCATCCTCTTCAAATAGCCCCTGGAGATGCTGTGGCAGCAGATTAGGGTTATGGGGATCCTAACTCGGGACAACCTATCGTTAATGAGACAGACCGGTTGGAACAGGATTAAGAGTTAGGAGAGGCACAACCACATG
>NW_007191322.1:0-364 GCF_000164805.1 Carlito syrichta
CGAGACCTCGTCTCTATAATAAAAAATTTTAAATATTAGCCAGGTGTGGTAGCGCGTGCCTGAAGTTCCAATTACTTGGAAGGCTGAGGTGGAAGGATCGCCAGAGCCCAGCAGGTTGAGGCTGCGGTGGCAGGGAGTGTACCATGCACTCCAGTCTGGGTGACAGAGTGAGACTCTGACTCAAAACAAAAAAACAAAAAAAACAAGGTCAAATTTCCCATGAGTTTTATATTGTTCACATATTTCTTTTGTTTTTTTTTTTTTTGAGTCAGAGTCTCACTCTGTCGCCCAGACTGAAGTGCATGGTACACTCCCTGCCACCGCAGCCTCAACCTGCTGGGCTCTGGCGATCCTTCCACCTCAG
>NW_007191323.1:0-1521 GCF_000164805.1 Carlito syrichta
CTTCACTCCTTTCTGACCCCTGCCCTGCAGCCCCAACTTTTTTCTGGGAACTAAAGACAGTTACAATGGAAGGCTTTTTGGGTGAGAAGCCATTCCTGCATAGACTGGAGAACTGGAGATCTCCAAACTGTTCCCTTCCCTACTTTCCAAGGTTCCACCTATTCCTCCATGAACAGCTTTTGATGAGCACCCTTCTGGAGGTGCCCTGCAGGAGAACATACTGGTTGGGAAGGATGAGGACATCTGTGGGATAAACAGGGTATCCTGCTTGATTCCTTCACATTTCCGGCATGGCTGAATTCTGTTGTGAACAGGTGGGACTCCTCTGGGTGAAAACCTCTGCAGGGGTGAGGGTAGACCTGAGAAAGATGTGGGAACTCCATGTTAAAGATGTCACTTTCCCCCAAAGTGATTGATGTATATTTTGGGAGTGGGAAAAGAAATTGAAATCCAAATGAGCGATCCTATTCATAAATATAGCATCAGCTCATTTTATTATTGGACAACAGTAAAAATACTGTGTAGCCTGCAGGTAGCCAGCACCTGGCTACAGAGCTGTAGTGGATTTTGAACTCTATATCAAATTAAAGTTATCATTGTTATAAATCATCTTCCTGTTAGTAAATGGTAGATATTCAGTTTTCATCAGTAGTTACATTGAGTTTGCTCGATGTCTTGTTTTGCATAATTCTTTATCAGGCTTACTCTGATGCTCTGTCTTCATAATTCTTTATCAGCAGATCTTATAATTGCCCCTGACAGTGTCTAACACATAAAATTAGTCATGTTCTTCAACATTCCTCAATAATGTTGCATAAGTTTTCCAAATATCCAATACTCCATATAAAAATTGCTGTAAGCGAGCCGGGCTCGGTGGCTCAGCCTGTAATCCCGCGCCTTTGGGAGGCTGAGGTGAGTGAATTGCCTGAGCCCGCGGGTTCGAGACCCGCCTGGGCAGTGAGACCTCATCTCTACAATAAATCAAAAAATCAGCTGGGTGTGGTGGCGCATGCCTGTAATTCCGGCTACTAGGAAGGCTGAGGCGGAAGGATCGCTGGAGCCCAGCAGGCCGAGGCTGCGGTGGCCGGGAGCGGCCACTGCACTCCAGTCTGGACGACAGAGTGAGACTCCAACTCAAAAAAAAAAAAAAAATTGCTGTAAGCTTTTAAAAAAATCTTACAATTGGCCAGGTGCAGTGACTCAACCTGTAATCCCAGCACTTTAAGGCCAAGGTGAGAGGATTGTCTGAGCCTGAGGGTTCGAGATCAGCCTGGGCAACTTGGTGAGACCTCATCTCTACAATAAATCACAAAAAACTAGCTGGGCATGATGGTGTGCGTCTGTAGTTCCAGCTACTCGGAAGGCTGAGGTAGATGGATCACCTGAGCCCAGCAGGTCGAGGCTGTGATGGCGGTGAGTATGCACCACTTCCCTGCAACCTGGGTGACAGAGTGAGACTCCAACCCCCCAAAAAAAATCATCTAACAGTTTGGTTCTAAAATTATATGTGGAAATGCTTGA
>NW_007191324.1:0-2688 GCF_000164805.1 Carlito syrichta
GTTTTTAAATTTTCATTTTAAGAATGAAAATACTTTAATATTAAATATGGGTGCTAGTTTTCAATTTTTAAATGACTTTTATTTGGCATTAGTGTTGTGTTAATGTTCACTTGTCTTAATGTTTTTGCTTATCAAATGTCTATATCAAGTAGAGAGCAATTTTATGTGTTAGTAAAATATATAATCTTGTCAAAATATATTGGTTCACAGTAATAATAATCCATGCATTTAATATATTTTTTAGCGAAAGACTTTGAAACTTAGCATAACCTTATCACCAAAAAGTGATTCACTATTTATTATTTATAGTCACTCATTATTACAGCCATTAATAATGCTAATAATCATTATTATCTAAAATGTGTGAAATACAGTGTTATAAAAATACAGATTTATGGTTTCAGAAATTTCTAAGAATTCTTGAGAACTTCAATTTTTTTTTTTTTTTTGAGTTGGAGTTTCACTCGGTCGCCCAGACTGGAGTGCAGTGGCCGCTTCCGGCCACCGCAGCCTCGACCTGCTGGGCTCCGGCAATCCTTCCGCCTCAGCCTTCCAAGTAGCCGGAATCACAGGCATACGCTACCATGCCCAGCTGATTTTTTTGATTTATTGTAGAGATGAGGTCTCGCTGCCCAGGCGGGTCTCGAACCCGCGGGCTCAGGCAATCCACTCACCTCAGCCTCCCAAAGGCGCGGGATTACAGGCTGAGCCACCGAGCCCGGCTCAATTTTTTATTCTCAAATCTCAGAAATTCGTAGTTAGGAATTTGGAATCACTGTGCAGAACAGTGGCATCACCCATGGTTGAGACTGCAGGATTTACCCAGGTGCAGGGGAAGTGGCATGAGATGGAGGGAACAATTTTGCTCCATATCAGCCCCAGGTATCCTCTGTTGAAGAATGCTGAACCACCAGCAGTCACCCTCTCACCTGCAGTGACCTGGCACCTAGCACTCCAGCACCCTTGCCAAACTTGAAACAATCAGACGCTGGATGTCTCCCTCCCTCTTCTCTGGTCCCTGGGAAAAGAGAAGAGTAGCATTTACCTTCCTTCCAAGTTTGTCCTTTAGAAATGTCAACAGGGAAGGGAGGGGGCTCTATTCTCTCTCAGCTCCATGCCAGCCTCCCGAGCAGAATCCCTCACTCCACATCTCCTTGTCTGCTTATGTGGTGTGGGAGACACCCTCTGGGATCCCTGGAGGAGCAGGGTGGCTCAGGAGCAAGTGAGGCTGCCTCTGTTGGGTTGAAGAGAGCTGGGTGCCTCTCGTTTGGGATTCGTGGAGCCCAGGTAATGCAGAAAGGGATGAGAATCACATAATGAAGAGACCATGATAGGGGACACGGGGCCATCTGGTTCTTTGCCTCAGGGATAGATGGCAGTTCGGTTATTTATTGCTGCATAAATTACCCCAAAACTTAATGGGTGAAAACAAGTGTTTAATTTGATCATAATTCTATGGGTCAAGAATTCAGACAGGTTGCAGTAGAGACAGGTCATCTCTGATCTACATGCTACCTCCTGGGGCTGGAAGTTCATGGCTTCTCCAGTCACAGATTGGGCGCCCCAGTTAGGGGCTCAAAAGGCAGGAGCACTCTACTGGGTCTCAGATCTGGGCTCTTGGTTCTCCTCTGTGAAGCCTCAGGGATTCTTCCTCTCCACTGGGCTCCTCTGTGTGGGTGGTCTTTCCTGAGACATAGCAGAACATCTTATGTGGTGGCTCAGGCCCCACCAGAGTTCAAAAGTAGAAGCTGCCAGGCAGCGGACTACTATCTGACTCTACAAGAAATAAAAAGGAAGGAAAAAAAGAAAAGAGGGAGCGAAGGAGGATGGAAGGATGGAAGGAAGGAAAAAGGGAGGGAGGAAGGGATGGAGGGAAGGAAGGAAGGCCTATCCTTGATTTCTAGTATTTGTCAATTACTGTGGTATAAACACTTTTAACCAAGACTATTTTCAAGCTACCAACATGATGTCAATAAGCTCGTAAATTTTCAGAAAATTTAGCAATCCGCTCTTGCAAGCTGGTACGAGTCAGCTCCACCACACCAGGGCTGCCAGGCCTTCTTAAGGCTTAGGCCAGGTATTGACACAACATCCCTTCTGCCACGTTCTATTGGGTAAGGCGGGGCTCAAGACCAGCCAAGAGTCAGTGTGAGAAAGGAGTATGTAAGCACATGAAACCCGGAAAGTGTGCTTCATTGGAGCTACCAAAGTAACAGATTGCCAGGGACAGTAACCTAATCCCAGGTATGGCTACACTGTGTCCACCAGGTATACCAGGAGCTTTTACCAGGTGCTTTGCAAATATTGCCCCTTTTCAGTCTGACGAAGTAGGTGTTATTAGCCCCGTTTTGAAGATGTGAACCCTGAGATCGGGGAGGGTGGCAGGGTGTGTGTAAGCCTCAAGTCCTACTTGCCTCCAGCAGTGAGGCATCTCCTCTCTGGGAGGATAGGGCAGTGTAGCTATCAACTGGTATTAGGGAACTGCCAGGTATCTGGCAGCACAGGAAATCAATTATCATTCAATGAGTGCTTGTCAGATCTGGACTGTGGTGGGGGATGATATGAATGAACACGAAGAGGAAGGACAAGGGGAGTGAAAACGGACTCATCAAAATCCTGAAATAAACTGGGCTCGGTGGCTCAGCCTGTAATTCCGCGCCTTTGGGAGGCTGAGGTGAGTGGACTGCC
>NW_007191325.1:0-679 GCF_000164805.1 Carlito syrichta
CTGCAAAAATTGGTCATTCAAAGGCACAGACATCAATTACTACGAAAGGATAAAACATGGTTAATGTTTCAAGGTATCAATAGACTTTATTGTCAAGAGACATTATTTTTAGCTTTTTATTTGTATAGACAGAGTTGTGCTATGTTGCTCAGGCTGGTCTCAAACTTGTGGCCTCAAGCGATCCTCCTGCCTTGACCTCCCAAAGTGCTGGGATTACTGGAGTGAGCCACTGCACCCAGTTGTATTTTTTTTAAGTGAATATTTGCTAAAAATGAGGGTTGGATATCAAAATGTTGTCGTATTATTTTTGGTACATTTCTATATATATTTTATTTTTCAATATTCTTTTAAAGTTAAAAAAAGAGTCATTTTAATACATATTCATCTACCAGGTGGTTGTAGATATAACATCCATGAACAATGAAGCTCCAATATTCTGAGAGAACAAAAAACTCTTAAAAAGTAATTTTTTCCCTAAAAAAACCAAAGGGACATCAGGAATCAATGTAATTGCATTCAGTTTAGTTCTAAATCATAGTTTACTCACCGTGCCCACTTCTCTCAAAGCCGACGTCGCGGAAACCACAGACCTCGTGGGCTGCTTCGATGGAGAGCCGCTTCCCTCTGGCTGCCCCGGAGGTGCAGAAGCAGCAGAACTCTTCCCTCCTTTAGCCACCAG
>NW_007191326.1:0-2913 GCF_000164805.1 Carlito syrichta
GAGAGAGAGAGAGAGAGAGAGAGAGAACATTCAAATCAGAAAAAAAGAAGAAAAATCATCGACGATCTTATGTAATATATCAATAACCCTAAAGACTCCACTGAAAAAATTGTTGGAACTAATAAACATATCCGGTAAAGTTGCAGGATAGAAAAGTAACATAAAAAATCAGTTGCAATTCTGTACATTAACAATGAAGTATCTGAAAAGAAAATTAGAAACATAATCCCCTTTACAATAGCACCAAAAAAGAATAAAAATACCTAGGAATAAACTTAACTAAGGAGGTAAAAGACGTATGTACTGAAAACTACAAAACGTTGCTGAAAAAAATGAAACAATACACAAACAAAAGAAAAGATATCTCTGTGTTCATGGATTGAAAGTTTTAATATTGTTAAAATGTTCCTATTGCTCTACAGTTTAAATGCAATCCCTGTCAAAATGCCAATAGCATTTTTACTAAAATATAAAAGTAATATGGAACCACAAAAGATTTAGTCAACTAAATCTTGAGAAATCCTGAGAAAGAATGACAAATCACACTTCCTGATTTCAAAATATATTACAAAGCTATAGTAATCAAAACAGTATGGTACTGGCATACACAGACATTTACACCAATGGGACAAAATAGGGAGCCCAGAAATACATCCATGCATATGTGTTCAACTGATCTTCCACAAGTATGTCAAGAATATACAGTGGGGAAAGAATTGTCTTTGCAACAAATGATGATGAGAATATTGGATATTCACATGTAAAAGAATGAAATTGTACCTTACCTTACACCACACAAAAACAAACTCAGAATCATTAAAGAATTGGAAGTAAGATGTGAAAATATAAAACTCCCAAAAGAAAACATAGAAGAAAAGCTTCATGACAATAGTCTTGGCAATGATTTCATCAAAAACAGAGGCACAACAACAGTAACAAAAACAAAACAAGTGGGACTACATCCAACAAAAGGCTTCTGCATGCTAAAAGTAACAATCAACAGAGCGAAAGTGAAAAGGTAACATATGGAATGAGAGAAAATATTTGCAAACTAAAAATCTGAGTGGGGATTAATCTCCAAAACATAAAAGGAGCTTCTACGTCTCAAAAGTAAAACAACAAATAACTTGATTAAAAGCTAGGAGAAGGACTTGAATACACACTTCTCTAAAGACATTCAAATGGCCAACCTGAATGTAGAAAAGTTCTCAAAGTAACTAATCATCAGGGAAACGCAAATCAAAACCGCAAAGAGACATCACCTCACACTCACCTCTCAGATTGGCTATTATCAAAAGACCAAATGACCACAAACACTGGTGAGGATGGGGAAAAACTGGAACACCTTCACACTGTTGGTGGCAATGCAAAATGGGGCAGTCCCTACGGAAAGCAGTATGGATGTTCCTGAAAAAATTAAAAAGTGAAATACCATATGATTCAGCTACCCCAATTCTGGGTAATCATTTTTTAAAAATGGAAATCAGCATCTTGAAATGATATTAGCTTCTCAACATTTATGACAGCACTTTTCACAATAACCAAGATGTGGAAGCAACCTAAATGTCCGCAGATAGATGGATGGATAAAGATAGTGTGGTATATTCAGACAGTGGAATACTATTCGGCCTTTAGGAAGGAGGATATTCTGCCATATGTAACAATTTAGATAAAATCTGAAAAAATCTTTGATTCTATGAATCTATTTTCGATATCTCATGTAAGTGTAAGAGTATTTGTCTTTCTGTTACAGAAAGACACTCTTACACTTACATGAGATATCGAAAATAGATTCATAGAATCAAAGAGTGAAATGATAATTGCCAGGAGCTGGGAAAGAGGGAAATGGGGAGTTAATTGGTTAATGGGTTTAAAGTTTCAGTCAAGCAGATGAATAAGCTCTAGAGAGCTGCTGTGCAGCATTGTATTATAGTCAACAATAATGAATCATGTGCTTAAAACTGAAGAGGCTAGGTCTCATGTTAAGTGTTCTTACCGTAATAAAATATAATGAAAAAAAAGGAAACAACTAAAAGACACCGAAGAGAGTGAAGGGACAAGCCACAGCATGAGGGAAGATATGTGCAATGCATATATGTAAAAAAGAACTTTCATACATAATATACAAGATCTCCTATAAATCAATATACAAAAATAGACAACCACTTCACAAGAGAGGGAATGGTCCAAATGGCCAATAAATATATAAAAAGATCCCCAATTATTCATCATAAAGGAAATTATAACTGCAGTGTGACATGACTACACAGCCATCAGAATGATTAAAATTGAAAAGAAACTCAAAATACTAATTTTTGAAGGTTGTAGAACAAGCTATAACTTTTGAAAATTGTTGATGAGAATGTTAATTAGTACAACACTTTGGAAAACTAGCATTATCTAGCAAAAGTGAATAATTATATATTTTATGAGTCAGCTATTGTATTCCTAAGTACACATGCTCAAACATGTGGGCACCAGTTAGCTGTTGAGAATGTTTGTAACAGCATTATACCCAATATTCCTGAGTGGGATAACTCAAAAATGTCCATGAATAGTAGAACAGATAAATAGATGGTGATACATTTACACAGTAGAATCCTATGTAGCGATGGGAATGGACAAGTTACTGCTAGGTACTAAACATGAACGAATCTCACAAATTATTGAACAAAAGAAATCACACCAAAGAATACATCCAGGCAAAACTGAGCCTTTAGTAACAGAAGGAAGAACAGTGATTTCCTGGAGGTGGTGGGGTGGGTGAGTAATGGCTTGGAGGAAGCCCGAAGGAGATTTCTGGGGCACTAGCGTGTTCCATGTCCAGATGAAGTGATAACACAGTTGTATTTACTTTGGGGTTGGCTGACCCGAGCTTGAATCCTGGCTCACTGAGGGTACGACTTCAACTTA
>NW_007191327.1:0-661 GCF_000164805.1 Carlito syrichta
ATCAGGCACCATGCACACCAAGGACATTTCCCCAGGCCTCATCATGGGTGCAGGTTGGTGACAGTCTTCACAGCTAGCTGGTGGGTGTCATTACAGAATGAGGGTAGCTCCATTCTCAAATGTAAAAATTGATGACCATGGGCCTGGGGCCATTCGTGGGCAGTGTAACTGCATCTCCAGGAAGATGGCACAATCTGAGGGGTGAATGCATGGCCAAACGTGGGCATAGGATACTTGTTGGCTGAGTGTAAGGATGATGGATGAAAAGAAGAATAAGTGGATGGATGGATGATGAATAGATGGTGAATGGATGAATAGGTGGGTGAATGGATGGATGAATGATTGATGAATGAATTCATAGATGGGTGAATGGGTGGGTGGGTGGAAGGATGGATGAATGGATCAATAGATGGTTGGTGGATGGAAGGGAGGACGGATGGATATGAATGGAAAGTTTAATAAATGGATGGATGGATTATGGGCGGATGAATGGATGGATATATTGATAGTAAATGGATGGATGGTGGGTGAATGAATGGAAATGGATGATGGTTGAATGACAGATGATGGATGGTGAATAAATGATGGATAAAAAGATGAATGGAGCCAGGTTCAGGGGCTCAGCCTGTAATCCCGCTCCTTTGGGAGGCTGAGGTGAGTG
>NW_007191328.1:0-605 GCF_000164805.1 Carlito syrichta
GGCATCAAATGTCAACATTTGTATCTTTCTCTGATATAAAATGCTTTCCAGTAGTTTGATGACCTATCAAACATGAAAAATGAGTTAGAGAGAGGAAGGAGATTAGAATTGTTTGGAAAGAAGACATTCTTGGCATTTACAGAATCCCTGATTTTTATGGTTACTTTAGAATTTTTGTGGTTGATCAAAAAGGTCACATTTATAAGGGCAGATGCTGTTAGATGCATCATCAGATAATACCTATGAATAGCATGCTTGATGTTCCATACACAGAGGGCATACCACCTCCATCATGGTCACCATCAAACAGTTCTAATTGGAGATGCTAGTAGATTACATATCAAGTGTCATGCTAAGGAATTCATGCAGAGACTTGAAGTAATGAATCTGATACTCAAAATATTGCATCCCTGCTGGGTGCAGTGGCTCACATCTATAATCTCAGCACTTTGGGTGGCCGAGATAGGAGGATTGCTTGAGTCCAGGAGTTCAAGACAAACCTAGGCAACATAACAAGACCTCATCTCTACTACTACTACTACTACTACTACTACTACTAATAATAATAATAATAATAATAAATAAACTTTTTTTTTTTTTTTTTG
>NW_007191329.1:0-754 GCF_000164805.1 Carlito syrichta
TGCTAAACAACTCCTGGTCAACGACAAAATCAAAACAGGGATCAAAAGATACCTGGAAACAAATGAAAATGAAGAAACATCTTACCAGAATCTCTGGGATGCCCTGAAAGCTGTAGTAAGAGGGGAATTTATATCCCTACAAACACACATGAAGAAAATGGAAGGAACAGAAATTCACAACCTAACAAGCCACCTAAAGAAGCTGGAAAAGCAAGACCACAAAAACCCTAATTTCAGCAGAAGAATCCAGATCACCAAAATAAAAGCCCAAATCCAGGACATAGAAGACAAAAAGATAATACAAAAAATCAATGAAACAAAAAGCTGGTTCTTTGAAAGGGTAAACAAGATTGATGGTCCCCTAGCTAGACTGACCAAGAAAAAACAAGAAAAAAACCAAATAAGCACAATCAGAAACACAAAAGATGAAGTCACATCTGACCCTGAAGAAATACAAAAGATCATTAGAGACTACTACATACACTTGTATGGAAACAAACTTGAAAACCAGAAGGAAATGGAGGACTTTCTGACATCACACAACCTACCTAGGTTGGAACAAGAAGAAATTGAGACCCTAAATAGACCAATAACAATCAAGGAAATCGACTACATAATAAGAAAACTTCCTATAAAAAAAAGCCCTGGTCCAGATGGCTTTCCAGCAGAATTCTACAAGACATTCAAGGAGGAGCTGATACCAATCCTACTGAAGGTATTCCAGGCTATTGAAAAGATGAACTCTCCCCAAATC
>NW_007191330.1:0-765 GCF_000164805.1 Carlito syrichta
CTCAAAGTAAGAGGATGGGAAACAAATTTTTAGGCGAACAGAACAAAAAAGAAAGGAGGAGTCGCGATCTTAATCTCAGACAAAATATCATTTAAGCTATCAAAAATCAAAATGATACAGAAGGCCGCTACATAATGATAAAAGGTTCAATCCATCAACAAGAAATATCCATCCTAAACATATATGCACCCAACATAGGAACACCAACTTTCATAAAGCAGCTTCTGGGTAAACTAAAAAAAGATATCAACTCCAACACCATACATAGCTGGGGACTTCAATACCCCACTCACAACCCTAGACAGATCATCAAGACAAAAAATCAGCAACGAGATCTGAAACCTCAATGTGACTCTTGACCAAATGGACTTAATTGATACTTACAGAACACTCCATTCAAAGACCACAGAATATACATTTTATTCATCACCACATGGAACGTACTCTAAGATTGACCACATACTTGGTCATAAATCAAGTATAAGCAAATTTAAAAGGACCAAAATTTTACCATGTACCTTCTCAGACCACAGTGGAATAAAAATAAACATTAACACCAACAAGATTCCCCCAAAACCCACAAAGACATGGACACTAAACAGCATGATGCTAAACAACTCCTGGGTCAATGATGAAATCAAAACAGAGATTAAAATTTACCTGGAAACAAATGAAAATGAAGAAACATCTTACCAAAATCTCTGGGATGCTATGAAAGCTGTAGTAAGGAGGGGAATTTATATCCCTACAATGCACATGAAGAAA
>NW_007191331.1:0-605 GCF_000164805.1 Carlito syrichta
AATGTCCTGAACATCTACTAAGGATTACATTCTCCTCCAAAGAACTTACTCACTGAGTTTTAGAGGGCATTGTGCTTTGCTTTAAGAATCTGTCTACAAGGCCAGGTATAGCCCATGCCTATAATCCCAGTGCTTTGGAAGGCAGAGGCCAGAAGACTGCCTGAGCCCATGGGTTTGAGGCCAGCCTGGGCAACTTGGCAAACCCTAGTCTTTACAATAAATAAAAAAATTAGCCGGGTATGGGGGTGTGTGCCTGCAGTTCCAGCTACTTGGAAGGCTGAGGTGGAAGGATTGCCTGAGCCCAGCAGGTCGAGGCTGAGGTAGCCATGAGCATGCTACTGCACTCCAGCCTGGACAACAGAGTGAGACTCCAACTCAAAAAAAAAAAAAAAAAAAAGATACTGTCTACAGACCTCTTTTTTTTTTTTGAGTTGGAGTCCCACTCTGGTGTCCAGGCTGGAGGGCAGGAGCATGGTCATGGCTACCTCAGCCTCGACCTGGTGGGCTCAGGCAATCCTTTCACCTCAGCCTTCCAAGTAGCTGGGACTGCAGGCACACCCCCCCATACCCGGCTAATTTTTTTATTTATTGTAAAGACTAGGGTT
>NW_007191332.1:0-610 GCF_000164805.1 Carlito syrichta
CGGAAGGATCGCCGGAGTCCTGCAGGTTGAGGTTGCAGTGGCCGGGAGCAGCCACTGCACTCCAGTCTGGGCAACAGAGTGAGACTCCAAGTCAAAAAGAAAAAAGAAAAAGAAAAACATTGATGGATTCTAGACATGGGAAAATCAGGGAGATTTGAAGAGAAAGAAGGCAGGAAAGAAAAGCAACGTATAGAGTTTGAAAAATGAAAAGGAATAATGTGCAAGAATTTTTAATATGAAAGATAAAAGACTCCATTTATTTTCACAAAGCTTAAAGAATTGTGAAATAAAAGAATGAGTTTGACCCAGATTATCACTTAAATATCATAATGTGGTTATTCAAATTCTACACTACTTTGTGTCAGCTTTGTCTACAGACTTCCTAAGGTCTCCAGTACTAGTCCAGTTCATGGTGATATAGTTTACTGAATCTCAGCACTTGTTTACAACACTTTCTTGATAATTGATTCCACAATTGCATTTCTGACTTGTTCTGATGTTAAAATCTACTGTAAGTTAACATTTTATGCTTTAAATCTCAATTTTCTAAGTAGATTATAAGTCTGGAAGACAAGCACTTTGTGCTATGTCTTGCTAGTTTCTACAGACT
>NW_007191333.1:0-1239 GCF_000164805.1 Carlito syrichta
TTTATGCTTTAAATCTCAATTTTCTAAGTAGATTATAAGTCTGGAAGACAAGCACTTTGTACTATGTCTTGCTAGTTTCTACAGACTTGACAAAGCTTCTTGCATTGTGGAGGGATCTCAGTTGACAAGTGATTGCATATAATATATAGCATTTTTCACCAAAGCCAGTCATTCATCCTATATTAAAAGGAAAAATAGCACTGAAAGTATTCAGAAACATGGGTGAAATTTAGAAGCTTTGAAACATGTATTTCAGTGTAATTTATTTATTTTGGTCATGTGATAATCCTGACATGAAAGATCAGTGCTTGTGAGCCAAGATAGTATCAATAAAAGAGTATAATAAATGAAAAAGGGTACATGAATCACATTCTTTTCATTTTAGAGATGTTGGTTTTAATAAGTACTGCACTTGAGTTAATTCCAAAAGATCTCCCTTGAGCTGAAAGTATATGTAGTCATAACTGTATGACCTGTGATAAATGGTCTATGTCCCACAGTCAGATTACAAAACGGACACTGAGTCAAGATCGAGTAATTGTAGGGAAATAGAAATTGTCTGGACATTGCACTGAAAGCTGAAGATGTGATCTAGTCTTTATTTGGTTTGCTGACAGCTCCAACATTCAGAAGATAGAAGAATGAGGGAAATGACCAACCATTTGGGGGCTATAAAAATCCCTAGGAGAGGGAAAGTTGATATGTCATTTTAGAGTATGTAAGAGTAAAGAAAAGGAAAAGAAGACAGAGGCATATACATACCCAAGATTTTAGCAATATTATTGCAAAATGTTTATGAAAACTATGCTTGACTCCATGGCAAGAGATGTTAAAATAAAGTATCCTAATAAATCATTCATATTTATATATTCAGTAAAAGCAATGGTGTTAGAAAGTATAAAGCTACAAATGAGTTTCAGATTCAAAACTCAACTTTTTTATTTTTTGTTAGGATAACCTGACTGATACAACAAGGATATGCTGTAGATATGATGCATCTTGAAATGGCATTTAAGAATATTTGTTGTTTTTAAGTATATAGAAAAATGGACACTGGGTAATAGTATAGTTATTGCTGGTTGTTTCTGAGGGGGCCAATAATTAGCACTGTCTTCTCTGTCTGGGTTCTAACCAAATGTGAATTAAACAATTAATTGGCAAATACTTGTTAGAATATCATCTTTATTATTGATAAAGGTCATGCTGAAGGGCATGACTTTGAATCCATAAACTAAATGA
>NW_007191334.1:0-671 GCF_000164805.1 Carlito syrichta
TTCCAGCTCCTTGGAAGGCTGAGGTGGAAGGATTGCCGGAGCCCAGCAGGTCGAGGCTGTACTCCAGTCTGAGACAGAGTGAGACTCCAACTCAAAAAAAAAAAGAAAAAGAAAAAGTGAATAAAAATCAATTTTACATCTGTGTTGTCAAATGCAACTAATGAAACATTTTTGGAACTCTAAAAATGACAATGATCACAAAGAATTCTAGATTAAGAAATACATGGGAAAAGAAAATGACTGTAATTTCTAAGGATTTTCACAAATGATAAATCTCATACTATTTGGTATTAGATTTTTAAATGGTAGATTCATTTATTTCCATAAAGTTGAATTTTGAGTTATTTTTCAGAATTACCTTATAGCCTATTTGGAGAGTTTAATTTCTCTGCCTTGAAGAAAAAAGAAGCATCCATGTGACGACTAGCTCTTAACTCTTATAAGATGATGTTTGAGGAGCTATAATTTCTAAAACACAATATACAATGATGAGACCTGTGCTTTAACTTACGGAGGTTGATCTATCTAAAAATTCTCTACAATTAGCTAATGTAAAAATTTATAATCATAAAACATAACTAAAGTTATATAGTCTTATGTCAAGTTCATGGGATTTAATCTAATACTTCAAAATAAATCTGATGAAATAATTTCATTGTAAAATCATCTTT
>NW_007191335.1:0-1644 GCF_000164805.1 Carlito syrichta
CACTTTGGGAGGTCGAAGTGAGAGGATTGCCTGAGCTCAGGGGTGCAGGACCAGCCTGGGTAACTTGGCGAGACCTCATCTCTACAATAAATCAAAAAATTAGCCGGGCATGGTGGCACATGCATGTAGTTCCAGCTACTTGGAAGGCTGAGGCAGAAGGGTCACCTGACCCAGCAGGTCGATGCTGCGGTGGCTGGGAGTGTGCCACCCACTGCCCTCTAGCCTGGGTGACAGAGTGAGATTCTGACTTAAAAAAAAAATTTTTTTAAAATAATTTTCAGATTGCATAAAATAACCTAAAATTTCAGTTAAAAACCTAGAAAGCAAGAAATTTGGAACTGTTTGATGGATATCAGTATTTTATAGATGAGACCCTTTACATAATTTTAGAAACTTTTTTTATATTATAATTTTTTTCCTGATTGAAAGTGCCCCAAACATTAAATGAACTTCCAAACAATTTTAAGACTTTTTATTTTTATTTATTTATTTATTTATTTGAGTTGGAGTCTCACTCAGTCGCCCAGACTGGAGTGCAGTGGCCGCTCCCGGCCACCGCAGCCTCGACCTGCTGGGCTTCGGCGATCCTTCCGCCTCAGCCTTCCAAGTAGCTGGAACTACAGGCACGCGCTACCACGCCTGGCTCATTTTTTGATTTACTGTAGAGACGAGGTCTCGCCAAGTTGCCCAGGTGGGTCTCGAACCTATGGGCTCAGCCAATTCACTTGCCTCGGCCTCCCAAAGTGCTGGGATTACAGGTTGAGCCACCGAGCCCAGCCGATAGTTATTTTTAAAGACTATAACCATTAGGTGTTATCTAAGTAGTAACTTTAAAGTTAAATACATGGGCATTTTTCTGATAACTCAGAAAATTCAGCTGTTTTCATGGAACCAACAATTTTTTTTTGTTTTTTTTGAACCAACAATTTTACATTAGTTTTACTTGCAAAACTATATATGTATAAATAAAGATTATCGTCATCCTGGTTAGGTTTATAGTCTTTTTTTTGTGGGGGGGTTGGAGTCTCACTCTGTCACCCAGACTGGAGGGCAGTGGCCGCTCCCGGCCACCGCAACCTCGACCTGCTGGGCTCCGGTGATCCTTCCGCCTCAGCCTTCTAAGTAGCTGGAGCTACAGGCGCGCGCTACCATGCCCGGCTCATTTTGATTTATTGTAGAGATGAGGTCTCGCCAAGTTACCCAGGCGGGTCTCGAACCTGCGGGCTCAGGCAATCCACTCACCTTGGCCTCCCAAAGCGCGGGATTACAGGCTGAGCCACCGAGCCCCGTTTTTTTTTTGAATCAGAGTCTCACTCTGTCGCCCAGGCTGGAGTGCAGTGGCAAGCTGAAGACCATCGCAGCCTCGAACTACTGAGCTCAGGTGGTCCTTCCGCCACAGCCTTCCAAGTAGCTGGAATAACCAGCTAATTTTTTTATTTATTGTAGAGATACAGTCTCACCAAGTTGCCCAGGCCAGTCTTGAACCCATGGGCTCAGGCAGTCCTCTCACCTTGGCCTCCCAAAGTGCTGGGATTATAGGCATGAGCCACTGCACCTAACCAATACATTTTCTTTCTTTCTTTCTTTCTTTTTTCAGTTGGAGTCTCACTCTGTCGCCCAGACTGGAGTGCAGAGGCTGCTCCC
>NW_007191335.1:2307-5660 GCF_000164805.1 Carlito syrichta
GCGGGCTCAGGCAATCCACTCACCTCAGCCTCCCAAAGGCGCAGGATTACAGGCTGAGCCACCGAGCCCGGCTATTCCAGCAATTTAAGATGCGGAAGAGAAAGAATTGCCTGAGTCCAGGGGTTTGAGACTAGCCTGAGCAATTTAACAAGCACTCATCTTTACAATAAATCAAAAAATTAGCCTGGCATGGTGGCGTGTGCCTGTAGTTTCAGCTACTTGGAAAGCTGGAGTGGAAAGATTTCCTGAACCCAGCAGGTTGAGGCTGTGGTGGCTGTGGGCGTGCCACTGCACTCCAGCCTGGTCAACAGAGTGAGACTCTGACTCAAAAAAGTAAAAAATAAAAAAAATACACACACCAAAGGATATCCTATAAGCAACACTTAAAGAAGGGGAGATGCACAACCACCAAGCTCACAAAGTTATGGCATGTTTCCTTAAACAGAGTGTAACAAATTAACCAACTCTCTTAACAAGTTCAAATATAAACAAAAGGCTATCTCACAGTACTAACGGGTCAGTTCAGTGTTCCTCTGGTGCCTACAAATTGGTTCTGGGGTGCCCAAATGAGTAAGTATTTCTTACTCCCGACATACATTTTGGTTTGGCTTGCTAAAACGCATGTCCGCTTTACAAGATTAGGTATCCTGCAAGACTGCTTTCTTACTAGTTCATCCGTGGCTGGTCATGGTCAGCGGGACCCTTCCTTGGAGAGATCCCAGAACACAAAATGGTTCTGGCAGCTGCTAAGGGCGGCTCTGTCAGAAGTTCCTGTCTACCAAGGCCCCATGTTGGACGCCAAATGATATGGTCCATGGAACACATGGAGAGACAAGGAACTGGGAGGAAATAAGTTTATTTTTGAATTCAGAGAGACAGGTCAGTATAGATGCCAAGGTCAGTTCAGCTCCTCAGATTTTACAGTCTGTATTTATAAGCATAAGTATTGGAGTTTGCTATTGATTAACATCAAACTATATAACTTGCAAAACATTCTATAAGATTCCAATTCCAATTGCGTTTTGTCAATAACACTCATTGTTTGCATATTCTTGGTACCCTTTACCAAGAATCTATAATTTTGGTTTATCAGTAACTCTAAGCAAAGGTGCTAGTGGAACTTACTACAAAGTGAAACATTATTCATTGTGATACATCGTTACCCAATGGGTACAACAAAAGTATACAGTTTATGGTTACATGCTTAATATATTTCTAACTATTGATCACAAGGATGAATAACAAGCTATTTTACTAACTATGTAACTACAACCTTGTTACTCACTCTGTTCTAGGGAAGGTCAGCACAGTGTTATGAGTCTAGGGAATGTGCGTAAGTGCAGGGCAGTAACCCTAAGCAATTCAACATTATTCATAGTAGAGGGCTGCTTTAAAGGTTGTCTTTAAGAAGGTCTCTTCGGGCCAGGCTCGGTGGCTCAGCCTGTAATCCCAGCACTTTGGGAGGCCAAGGCGACTGGATTGCCTGAGCCTGCAGGTTCAAGACCAGCCCGGGCAACTTGGCAAGGCCTCACCTCTACAAGAAAATCAGAAAAATTAGCCAGGTGTGGTAGCGTGCGCCTGTATTTCTGGCTACTTGAAAGGCTGAGGTGGAAGGATCACTGGAGCCCAGCAGGTCGATACTGGGGTGGCTATAAGTGTGCCACTGCACTCCAGCCTGGGTGACAGAGTGAGACACCAACTCGAAAAAAAAAAAAGGTCTCTTTGTCTGGGCATGATGGCTGAGGCCAGTAATCCCAGTACTCTGGGAGACAGAGGCGAGAGGATTGCCTGAGCCCATGGGTTCAAGACCAATCTGGGCAACTTGGTGAGACCTTGTCTCTACAATAAATCAGAAAATTAGCTGGGTGTGATGGCACATGCCTGTGGTTCCAGCTACTTGGAAGGCTGAGGCAGAAGGATCGCCTAAACCCAGCAGGTCGAGGCTACGGTGGTCGTGAGCATGTCACTGCACTCCAGCCTGGGTGACAAAGACTCCAACTCAAAAAAAAAGTTCTCTTCATCAATTATACTAATCTATAATCTCCACAGGAATTGAGACATAGCTTTCATTTTCCACTGTATCCCTAACCCATAACAATGCACAAAAAATATTGAACAGGACAGAGCATTTCAACATAGACCTAGAGACCTGCCTTCACTTTGACATCAATCCACTGACTTGGGGACCATGATGATTAAACTTGCTACCACCTGACCTTCCGGTCCTAATGTCTACTCTGTATTTCGGCATCTTGGCTGCGAGACTATAACAAGAAACTTGTTCAAAATCTACTGAATCCAGAAGCTCTGTGCCTGGCATCACGAGCCAAGGTGGCTCTGGAACTGTGGCTGATGAACCCACTGTAGCGCTCATGAATTGTCATGTCCTTTTCTTTCTTTTTCTTTTTTGAGTCGAAGTCTCACTCTGTCACCCAGGCTGAAGTGCAGTGGCATGCTCACGGCCACCGCAACCTCAACCTGCTGGGCTCAGGTGATCCTTCTGCCTCAATCTTCCAAGTAGCTAGAACACTGGGCCCAGTAATTTTTAAATTTACTGTAGAGATGAGGTCTCACCATGTTGCCCAGGCTGGTCTCAGTAGCCTGGGATAGAATTAGGCCAGGCCATGGAACCCAAACGTATTTCCAGTCACCAGGTGCTTACTTACAAAGTTTACAACCGGTCTTGGACTAGTTCAGAGCTACTTCCTCCCTGGCAACGGGCATGAGCATCCTCCCTGCCAAAAAGCCTCCTTGGATCCTACCCTCCATGCTGGCCTCTGCCAGCATCCTGCAGCTCCTAGCAACAGGCCTGTTTTTCCTGACAGAACCAAAAATTCCTTCTAATTGTTTTCCCTGACTGTATTCTATTACAGTTGTTTACTTCCTCCTCTGTAAAAAGTAACACAAGCCCATGAAAGAAAATATAGAAAATCCAGCTGAGTAGGAAGATAAAGTAGGGAAAAACAAGGGAATGCCCATTACCTAAACTCAAGCACAGTTAAAGCCTCAGGGAAGCTATCCAATCAGGTCTGAATCTTTACATGCCTTCTTTTTTAAACGTCCTTTTAAATCTGAGCTCTAATTATTAGCACTTTGAAAACCCTTCAAGAAAACAATTCTACTTCTCCAGAATCGTTGTGAATGTGCAGAAAGATCGAATCCACCAGGGACCCCAGCACAAGGGGTCTGTTCTCCAGGACACAGCGTAAACAGGAGCTGGGACAAGGCTGCTCCTGGAAATAGCTCAGAAAAGCCCAGAAACAGCCGGGATCGGTGGCTCAGCCTGTAATCCTGCGCCTTTGGGAGGCTGAGGTAAGTGGATTGCCTGAGCCCATGGGTTCGAGACCCGCCTG
>NW_007191335.1:6138-7281 GCF_000164805.1 Carlito syrichta
TAGCCGGAATGACAGGCATGCGTTACCACGCCCGGTTGATTTTTTGATTTATTGTAGAGATGAGGTCTCGCTGCCCAGGCGGGTCTCGAACCTGTGGGCTCAGGTAATCCACTCACCTCATCCTCCCAAAGGCGCGGGATTACAGGCTGAGCCACCGAGCCCGGCCAATTTTTCTTTTTATTTTTTTTGAGTTGGAATCTCACTCTGTTGCCCAGGCTGGAGTGCAGTGGCACGCTCACGGCCACCACAGCCTCCATCTGCTGGCCTCAGGTGATCCTTCCACCTCAGCCTTCCAGGTAGCTAGAACTACAGGCGTGTGCCACCACGCCCAGCTAATTTTTGACTTATTGAAGAGACAGCGTCTTACCATGGTGCCCAGGCTGGTCTTGAACCCGCGGACTCAGCCAATCCTCTCACCTCAGCCTCCCAAGGTGCCGGGATTATAGGCTTGAGCCACTGCGCACGGCCTCCAACTTTTCAATGGGGAGCATACACTGCTGATATAATCACAAAAATGTAAAATATAATGAGGGCCCAAAAAACCCCGGAATTATCTATTGGAGGGTGGGCTTCTTGTAGTACAGGCTTCCCCTGATAGATAAGTGCTCTAGGAACCCATCCACATCAGTGTACAAGCTAATGTTGTGAGAGGCTGCATTGGCTTCAGTGAATTTGTTTTTGTTTTTGTTCTGGAAATTCTTTCAACACATTTGCCCATTTCATGATGGGTAATCGCCCATCATGAGTGCATATGCCCACGCTGCGCTGAGTGTTCAGCAGTTTTAGATAAAAAACGGCATGAATAAAAGGCCCCACCCTTCTTATTCACCCGATTTCACCCCGAGTGACTTTTTTTTGGTTTATTTCCCCAGATGAAAAAATTCCTCAAAGGAAAATGTTTTGCTGATGTGGAAGAGGTGAAACAAAAAAAACGGCAGAAGCACAAATGGCATCAAAATTGATGAGTTCAAAACAGTTTTGAGGAAAAAGTGTCTTGATAGGTGTATTGTATCAAATGGAGAGTGCTTTGAAGGAGACTGAAGTTTAAACTTGTAAGAATAAATACACAATTTTTAATTAATAAATTCTGGTTTTTTTTTGTTTTGTTTTGTTTTTGAGTTGGAGTCTCACTCTGTCGCCCAG
>NW_007191335.1:7301-9982 GCF_000164805.1 Carlito syrichta
CCGCTCAGCCTTCCAAGTAGCCGGAATTACAGGCACGCGCTACCACGCCCAGCTGATTTTTTAATTTATTGTAGAGATGAAGTCTCGCTGCCCAGGCGGGTCTCAAACCCGCGGGCTCAGGCAATCCACTCACCTCAGCCTCCCAAAGGCACGGGATTACAGGCTGAGCCACCGAGCCCGGCTAATTCTGGTGTTTTTTTGGGGTTCTCCCTTGTATATGTTATGTGTTGAATGACATTCCTCAAAATTCATCTGTGAAAGCCCTAAAGGGATCTCAGTATTTTAGAGTGGGACTGTATTTGGAGGTTAGATGTTTTGGTTTTTTTTTTGTTTTTTGAGTCAAAGTCTCAGTCTGTCTGGGCTGGAGTGCAGTGGTATGCTCATGGCCACCGCAGCCTTGATATGCTGGGCTTAGATGATCCTTCCACCTCAGTCTACCATGTAGCTGGAACTACAGGTGAGCACCACCACACCTAGTTAATTTTTACATTTATTGTAGAGATTAGTTCTCTCCAAGTTGCCCCGGCTTGTCTCAAACCCCTGGGCTCAGGCAATAATCTCACCTCTGCCTCCCAAAGTGCCAGGATCATAGGCATGAGCCACGGTGCCTGGCCTGGAGGTAAGGTCTTGACAGTCCTGGCAAACTAAAACAATATATGATTTTATTTATTTATTTGGTTCTTACTCTGTCACCTAGGCTGGAGTGCAGTGGCACCATTACAGTTCACTGCAGCCTGAAGCTTCTGGGCTCAAGCGATCCTCCCAGCTCAACTTCCCAAATAACTGGGACTATAGGTACATACCCAGCTAATTTTTTATTTTTTTGTAGAGACGAGGACTCACTACATTGCCTAGACTGGTTTTGAGCTCCTGGGCTCAAACGATCCTCTCGTCTTGGCTTCCGAGAGTGCTGGAATTATAGGCATGTGCCACCACGCCTGGCCCAATGTGATTTTAAAAAGAGAGAACATTTTGGGTGACTGAGTTGAGAGGATTGTCTGAGTCCACGGGTTTGAGACCAAACTTGGGCAACTTGGCGAGACTTCATCTCTGCAATAAATCAAAAATTAGCCGGGCATGGTGGTGTGTGCCTGTAGTTCCAGTTACTTGGAAGGCTGAGGTGGAGGGATCACCTGAGCCCAGCCTGGGTGACAGAGTGAGACTCCAACTCAAAAACGGAGAGAGAGAGAGAGAGAGAGAGAGATCAGGCATGGTGGCTCACACCTGTAATTCCAGCACTTTGGGAGGCGGAGGCAAGAGGATTGCCTGAGCCCAGGGGTTTGAGACCAGCCCGGGCAACTTGGTGAGACCGTGTCTCTGCAATAAATCAAAAAAATTAGCCGGGTGTGGTGGTGCGCGCCTGTAGTTCCAGCTACCTGGAAGGCTGAGGCAGAAGAATCATCTGAGCCCAGCAGATAGAGACTGCAGAGGCTGTGAGTGTGCCACTGCACTCTAGCCTCGGTGACAGAGTGAGACTCCAAAAAAAAGAGAGAGAGAGAGAGAGAGCGATGGTAAGGAATACCAAAGGCACTGAACATTTCTAGTTTTCACGCTAAAGGTTTTTGGTCATGAGAATCCTACAGTTTCATGAATTCATTGGTAACTTTCTGAGTGTGGCTAGAATTTGAGCCTCAGCTTGTGGATCAGGCGGAAGCAGAGGATCCAACAAAACAAAGAGTGAGACATCTCTGGTATAAGCTGCTGCCAATTGCCAGCCACACAAACCGAGGCTCAGAGAACCTTCCAAGCAGGGCTTCCTCTTGAGAGGAAAGGTCCTGAACCAGGAGCCAACACCTGATGCTGGTGATGAAGGGACAGAAAGGCAGGAGTCAGGAAGCAAGGGGTGGTTTTCAGCCAGAAGTATCTTCCAGAGAGCAGGCAGTGGGGTGCTCCATTTGGTGGCCACTCAGTTCCACTGCATATTCTGGGTGCTAGTCTCCGGGACCCTCCTGTGGGCCTCAGGCCCCTTTGGAAATCAAAGGAAAACTGAGCCTGGGCACAGTGGCTCACTCCTATAATCTCAGCACTTTGGGAGGCCGAGGGAGAGGATTGCCTGAACCCAGGTGTTCGAGACCAGTCCGGGCAACTTGGCGAGAACTCTCTCTATGATAAATCAAAAAATTAGCAGGGAGTGGTGGTGTGTGCCTGTCGTTCCAGCTATGTGGAGGGCAGAGGTGGGTCACCTGAGCCCAGCAGATCAAAGTTGCGGTGGCCATGAGTGTGCCACTGCACTGTAGCCTGGGTGACAGAATAAGACTCCAACTCCAAAAGAAAAAAGAAAAGAAAAGAAAATTGACCAGGTGTGGGGTTCAAGCCTACAATCCCAGTACTTTGGGAGGCCAAGGCAGGAGGACTGCTTGAGCTCTGGAGTTCCAGACAAATCTTGGCAACATAGTGAGACCTTTGTCTCTACAAAAATAACAATAAAAAAATTAGCCCAGGCCAGGCTTGGTGGCTCAGCCTGTAATCCTGCGCTTTGGGAAGCCAAGGTGAGTGGATTGCCTGAGCCTGTGGGTTCGAGACTCGCCTGGGCAACTTGACGAGACCTCATCTCTACAATAAATAAAAAAATCAGCCGGGCGTGATAGTGCACGCCTGTAGTACCAGTTACTTGGAAGGCTGAGGCGGAAGGATCACCAGAGCCCAGCAGGTCGAGGCTGCGGTGGCTGGGAGCAGCCACT
>NW_007191336.1:0-1640 GCF_000164805.1 Carlito syrichta
GGCATGGTAGTGCATGCCTGTAATTCCGGCTACTTGGAAGGCTGAGGCAGAAGGATTGCCCAGCAGGTCGAGGCTGTGGTGGCCGGGAGCGGCGACTGCACTCCAGTTTGGGCAACAGAGTGAGACTCCAACTCAAAAAAAAAAGAACCACAAATTCAGTTAATACCAGAAAACAATGAGAGGAAAACCCAGAAGAGCTTGGCTAGAATTCAACACCATTTCTCAGAGGAGCTCTGTAACCTACAAAGATTGGGTACTTGATCTGATGTGGTTGGTAGTATGGAAGGATGAATACATTCAAGATTGAGATAATCTTTTTAAAAGTTGTTTTTTGTTTGTTTTTTATAAGTTGTGCTTTAACCAAAGCACCACACCAAGAAACTCCTCAAAATATCTGCTGGTCTCTTTTTCCATCTCCACACACTTATTGGTGCAAATGATGCCAGAGCAGCAGGGATCTTCAAATGATCTCATCATACTTCTCTTATCTTTCAAGTGATGAAACTGAGGCCCAGAAAGAAGAAATAAGTTGACTTATAAGAATAAATTTAGAACTCAAGTCTTCTTATTTAGGGAATTGAAGAATCTTCAAGGGAGACTACATTGGAGGAGATTGCCCAAGGCACCGTTTCCCCACATGAACAGGTATGCAGCTCAAATTGTCCAAGACTTCATGTGTTCAGGGATCTGAAAAAGAAAGGAGCCCATCCTTTTCCTCTTTAGGTGGGATTGGTAACTGAACTGTGCACATTAAAAAAAATTTTCCTTGGGGGTCTGGGTTGAAGTCTGGTTCCTCACCTGTAGCTGGGCTGTTGCTGCGAGCATCTTCTGCCGAGTTTGCAGCACTGTTGATGAGGATGTAGAGATTGGTACACTTTGCCTTAGCCACCTTATATCTTCCCACATACAAGACAGCTGCAAAAGAAGGCATGTGGTCATATCATTGTCCAAGATAGTGCATGATTTAGGTTGTGGCATCAAAGCAAAGTAGGGAGAAGGAAACCTGACCCCTGATATTTGTTCTCCAGTCCATTTTCAGATACATGTAAAACGACTTTTTGATCTCTGTCCAACTGGAAAAAGATCTGAGTGCTAATGAAACAGTTCACATTTTAGTCTTTGCCAAATGATCCCATAACTCAGAATAGTGGAGACACAGTCTGACAGGATGTAAGCCTCTTCGCTTTGAAAATGTAGTGTAGACACTACTCTGGCTTTTTTTTTTCTTTTAAATAACATAGGGCATATTAGGGCTAGAAGGGACCTTTGAGATAACTTACTTCTACCCCAAAACTTTGATTGCTGGAGTCCCCTCAACTAAGGTTTTAGAGATTTATGTGGAGTAACATTGGTGCAAAGTGGGGAAAAATAAAATCAGAACTCAGTATACCTTCGTGAACCACAGAAAATCTTGTGTGATGGAACTGGTGTGAGAGTCATCTATTTCAACAATTGGTATTTGATCTTCATTGGTGACTAAGATATTGTCTTTGTAATAAAATATAACAGCTATGTAGAGTCCCCTAGAAAGAAAAAGGAAAATAAAATATTGTCCTCTGCTGTCTCTTTTACCAAGCTTGAGTCTTGGAAAACAATTTTTTTGCACATGATAAAAGATGAATTCAGAATATACCTAGGAA
>NW_007191337.1:0-1065 GCF_000164805.1 Carlito syrichta
ACCACACACACAAACACATCACACATAAACACGCATGCGAACATACATCACATCACACGTACACACACACAGGCTAACACACAAACACACAAGCACACCACACACAAACATATCACACACCACACACAAACATATCACACACCACACACACAAACATATCACACAGACACACGCACAGAGACATACACAGACACACACAGAGTAACACACCACACAAAAACAGACAGACACGCACAGGCTAGTACACACACACCACACACAAACACACATCATACCACACACAAACACACCACACATGAACATGCACACAGACACACACAGAGATGCACACAGACACACGGGCTAACACATCACACACAAACACATATCATACCACACACAAACATACCACACATGAACATGCACACAGACACATGCACATAGACACACACAGACACACACAGGCTAGTACACACACACCACACAAACACACATCCTTCCACACACACAAACACATCATGCATAAACATGCACATAAACACACATCATACCACACAGACACACACAGGCACATACAGGCTAATACGTCATACACAGACAATCACACATCACACCACACTCACAAACACACTGCACATAAACATACACACAGACATCACGCCACACACGCACATAGACACACAAACACAGACCCACACAACAGACACACACACAGATACACAGACACACGCACACAGGCTAACACACCACATACAAATTCATATCACACCACACACAAACACACCACACATAAACGTACACACAAACACACATCACACCACACATGCACACAGACACACACACGTAGACACAAACACAAAGACATACACACAGACACACATAAACTAACACACAACACACAAACATACAGATACACACACCACACACACAGAAACACACACAGACACTTATACAGACACACACAGGTAAACACACCAGTCACAAACATATAAACACCAGTCACAAACATATAAACACACATCACACAAATATACACAGAGGCACATGCACAGAACACATTCACAAACACACAGACACACACAGGCT
>NW_007191338.1:0-471 GCF_000164805.1 Carlito syrichta
GAAGGATTGCAGGAGCCCAGCAGGTCGAGGCTGCGGTGGCCGGGAGCGGCCACTGTACTCATCTGAGTGACACAGTGAGACTCCAACTCAAAAAAAAGAAACACTGGAGTCCAAGAAGGAAGGAAAGAGTGGGAAGAGGCAAATTTGAAGAGACAATGGTCGAGAATTTTCCAGAACTGATGAAAAGACACCAATTCGTATTCAAAAAGCCCAATGAATGCCTAGCAAAGTGAAAAGAAATTCACACTTAGATATATCATGATATTGCAGAGCACCAACAAGCAAAGAAAAATATTTTAAGAAAAGAAACTTAGAGAATGTTAGTTTCAAAGGAGCCACTGTTGGACTGACTTCTCAACAGCAAAAACAGAACCCAGAAAATAGTGATATCAGCTTTTTCATGTGAAAACTGCCAATACACAGTCCTTTACACAGTTAAGAAAATCAACATAAATTCACAAAGATGAGGAA
>NW_007191339.1:0-817 GCF_000164805.1 Carlito syrichta
TCTGAGTGACACAGTGAGACTCCAACTCAAAAAAAAGAAACACTGGAGTCCAAGAAGGAAGGAAAGAGTGGGAAGAGGCAAATTTGAAGAGACAATGGTCGAGAATTTTCCAGAACTGATGAAAAGACACCAATTCGTATTCAAAAAGCCCAATGAATGCCTAGCAAAGTGAAAAGAAATTCACACTTAGATATATCATGATATTGCAGAGCACCAACAAGCAAAGAAAAATATTTTAAGAAAAGAAACTTAGAGAATGTTAGTTTCAAAGGAGCCACTGTTGGACTGACTTCTCAACAGCAAAAACAGAACCCAGAAAATAGTGATATCAGCTTTTTCATGTGAAAACTGCCAATACACAGTCCTTTACACAGTTAAGAAAATCAACATAAATTCACAAAGATGAGGAAAATAGCAACACATTTTTGAAAGCTGGAAAGCAGATGGACAAGTAGAAACTGATACATCTTCAAAAGGCTCAGAAACCAAGAGTATCAAATACTTTTGCAACTGGGTGTGAATGAGTGTTGGCTAAAATAGAGGATTGGTTACAAGCTTTTCAGGAAGCAATATTCCCTAGATGAATCTCTCCTACTAATCACTGGATGACTGCTTTTATTCTCAAGAAAAGATATGATAGAGGTTCTCTGGATTTGAGGAGGCCAAAGCCAGGGAAATTAAGAAGGCTGATGTAGGCCGAGGTGAGAGGATTGCCTGAGCCCAGAGATTCGAGACCAGCCTGGGCAACTTGGCAAGACCAATAAAATCAAAAAATTGGCTAGGCATGGTAGCGTGCACCTGCAGTTCCAGCTACTTG
>NW_007191340.1:0-607 GCF_000164805.1 Carlito syrichta
AAGAAGTACATCAAAGTACTACATGAAATCAATCAAAGGCAAACTTGAAGAACAGAGACTGGAACGAGTCAGACCTTTTATGACAGGTGCTGCAGAACAAATCAAGCATATCCTTGCTCTGTCACACTTTGTCACCCAGGTTGGAGTGCAGTGGCATGTTCATGGCCACTGCAGCCTCGACCCACTGGGCTCAGGCGATCCTTCTGCTTCAGCATTCCAAGTAGCTGGAACTACAGGCGTGCACCACCATGCCCAGCTAATTTTTTGATTTATTGTAGAGACAAGGTCTCTTCTAGGCTGGTCTTGAACCTGTGGACTTAGGCAGTCCTCTCGTTTCAGCCTCCCAAAGTACTGGAATTAAAGGCATGAGATACTGCGCCCAGTCAAAGATGAACAACTTAATCATATATTTGTTAAGTGTCTGACTTTTGAGCTAAATATTAGTCTTTTAAAATAAGTTTTTCTTCATTAAATAAGCTAATGACCATAAATGAATAATCATATATTTCACAGTAGAAACATATTTCACAGTAGAGGTATAAAAAAGGTCAAAGTATTTTTTAAGAATTGGTACTTTTTTTTTTTTTTTTCAGTTGGAGTCTCACTT
>NW_007191341.1:0-764 GCF_000164805.1 Carlito syrichta
CTTAAAGAAGTCCCAAACAGACACACACACACACACACACACACACACACACAGATACTAGTGAACTTAAAGGCAGGTTACTACTAATGTATAAGGAGTTTTATTCATAACCATGCTCGTGGAAGTAAAAAACACAAAATATTGTTTCTCTAGTCATCTAAATTTGTAGACACTTATTTTCACATAGAAATCTTGGAATTTGTTTAGAAACATACCGACTGATTTATCAAAATGTCAAACATAGCCAAAGTATACATTTACTTTGAACACTGCTCAATTTCAATTTTTTGTGCCATGTTTTCGAGGCTTAAAATAGATGTCATTAACAATGAGACTTAAATATCCTTTCAAATAAAATAATTTATTAATAAATTATTTTGCCTTGAGCACACTCTGATACCAGTCGTTTTTCATTTCTCCAGATGTTCGTTTTTCTATTCATTCTTTAGTTTATACATCCTTTCACATTTGTAAGTTTATGATGTCATCATACTTGCTATTTTTTAAATACTAAAATTATCTCATTGCATCATGCTCCATATATTTCTCCCTAATCCACATTTGGGCCTTCACAATGTATTTTTGAATCAGAAGAGAAAGCAGTAAGGAGAGGAAAACAGTAGCTTCAATAAACCATTTGACACAGAGAACTAGATGGCAGACCTGAGCCTGAGTTAATCACAGAATGGAAGACTGAGTGATACAGATTTCAAGAATCTCCCAGGCTGGCACAGTACGTGTGGCTCTTGGATTCTTCAGAGCAA
>NW_007191342.1:0-921 GCF_000164805.1 Carlito syrichta
GGTGGAAGGATCACTTGAGCCCAGGAGGTCAAGGCTGCGGTGAGCCATGATTGTGCCACTGCACTGCAGCCTGGGCAACAGAGTGAGACTCCAACTTAAAAAAAATAAAAGTAAAAACTCTAACAAATAAAGATTGCCTTTGATGGGCTCATTAGTAGACTTTGAGCCTGAGGAAATGTCTTTGAGCTTGAGGATATGCCAATAGATAATCAAAACTGAAAATCAAACAAAAAAGAATGAAAAGAGCAGAACAGTGTTGAGAAACTAGAAGAACAGAAAGAAAAAAAGCAACAACAATGAAAGCAGAACAGAATATCCAAGAACTCTGGGACTACTGCAAAAGGTGTAAACAAGTGTAATGGATATACCAGAAAGAGGAGAAACAGAGAAAAGATCAGAAGAAATATTTGCAACAATGACTGAGAATTTCTCCAAAATTAATGTCAGACACTAACATCACAGATCCAGGAAGCCCAGAGAACACCAAGCCAGATAAATGCAAGCTAAACAAAACAAAAACCAAATTCACACCACCTTGGCACATAGTTTTCAAACTCAGAAAACCTAAGATACGAAAAAGCATCTAAAGAAGTCAGAACATATTGAGAGAGAAAAAAAACAAAAGCCCCACAAAACACCAATCCAGAATCTTGTATCCTAAGAAGTTACCCTTCAAAAGTGAAAGAGAAACAGAGATTTTCTCAGACAAACAAAATTGAGGGAATTTGTTGCCAGTAGGCCTGCCTTGCAAGAACTATTAAAAGAAGTTCTTCAGCCGGCCTCGGTGGCTCAGCCTGTAATCCCGCGCTTTAGGAGGCTGAGGTAAGTGGATTGCCTGAGCTGCGGGTTCGAGACCCGCCTGGCAACTTGGCAAGACCTCATCTCTACAATAAATCAAAAATCAGCTGGGTGTGGTAGCAC
>NW_007191343.1:0-412 GCF_000164805.1 Carlito syrichta
ATAACCTATTCTACAATACTTTCTATGAATAAAATAAATTCAATTCTATAATAAGTAGAAAAAACCCTATACTAACTGTAGCTAAAACTCAGTTTAAAAGAAAGCAGCCTAGTCCAAAGTACGCACTGGGCCCTTAGGAATGTGGCCCAGTCCAAAGTTCATGCTGGGCCTTTAGGAATGTGGCCCAGCCCAAAGTTTGTGTTGGGCCTTTAGGAATGTGGCCCAGCCCAAAGTTTGTGTTGGGCTGTTTCCAGTAGCTCTGGATATTTATATTATTCAAGTTGAAACAGCACCTTGTATATATATACTAATTCTACAAATATACTATTAAATCTTTAAAGAAGCTGTATTAAAGGCTCCCAAATGTGACCTGAGTTTGAATTATATTAAGTTTAAAGCCAAAACCGCAGTC
>NW_007191344.1:0-825 GCF_000164805.1 Carlito syrichta
GCCGCAGGTCTGACTCCAAGATGGCTCCCTCACATAATGCCCAGCACACAGAGGGACTCACCTGTATGATTATTATTGTTATTTTTTGAGTCGGGGTTTCACTCTGCTGCCCAGGCTGGAGTACAGCTGCACACTCATCGCTCACTGCAACCTTGACCTCCTGGGCTTGGGTGATCTTTCACCCTCAGTTTCCATAGTAGCTGGGACTACAGGCATGCCCCCACTATACCCGGCAAATTTGATTTGTTTTTATTTTGTTTTTTGGGGGGGTTTTTTTGGTAGAGACAAGGTCTCACTATATTGCCCAGGCTGGTCTCAAACTCCTGGGCTCAAATGATCCTCCTACCATGACCTCCTAAAGTGCTGGAATTACAAGCATGAGCCACTGTCGGTGACCTGCACTGACCAGAGGGAGGGTTAGGACCGCACCGGTGAATCAGAGACGGAGAGAAGAAAACTACTCGGAGGCAGCTCTTCTGGGTTCAGCCTGGCCAAGACCGAAGCCGATTTTATTCAAACCTTTTCCAACTTATATACCATTTTCTATACCCTCCAGCAATGTGATAATCACTCACTGGGGGCGTACAAGTTTCGTGCTTTACAAACTATGCATCACAAGACCACCACGAGATCTGCAATTTCCAAGCAAACAATTCAAATTCTATGATGCCTGCCGTGCTTACATCAAGGTCACAGGTGCACAATTTTAATACAAATCGTTCAAAGTGTTTTCCATAATGTTCAACGAATCATTCATATTATACTCTTTTGCTCTATACCCTGATTAATACAAAAAACTTTCCTGAGTTAACTCTAGGTTCATCC
>NW_007191345.1:0-1179 GCF_000164805.1 Carlito syrichta
GTTAGGACCGCACCGGTGAATCACAACGGAAAGAAGAAAACTACTCGGAGGCAGCTCTTCTGGGAACAGTCTGGCCAAGACTGAAGCCGATTTTATTCAAACCTTTTCCAACTTATATACCATTTTCTATACCCTCCAGCAATGTGATAATCACTCACTGGGGGCGTACAAGTTTCGTGCTTTACAAACTATGCATCACAAGACCACCACAAGATCTGCAATTTCCAAGCAAACAATTCAAATTCCATGATGCCTGCCATGCTTACATTAAGGTCACAGGTGCACAATTTCAATACAAATCGTTCAAAGTGTTTTCCATAATGTTCAATGAATCATTCATATTATACTCTTTGCTCTATACCCTGATTAATACAAAAAACTTTCCTGAGTTAACTCTAGGTTCAATCCAAGTTCACTGATTCCCAATATTTTTAACAATTAATATTATCAACTTAACACTATACTATAATCTATAAGTTTAGTTAAATGACTTAACTGTCAGTTATACTATTAACCTATTACGATTTAACATAATGCCTTATAACTCAGTTAAGACTTATTCTTAAACTACAAAACTTTACTATAATTCATATGTTTCATATGTCTAAACTTTAATTTTCATATGATCTAGTTATTGGACTTTAATACTATGCTATATCCTATTAAGCTAATACCTTATCGTTAATTCTTTTATAAATCATATAGTAACTATTACACTTGAATAATGTAGCAAAAGGAATCAAAACAGCAAGCATAGATTTACGCAGCTATGAGTGTATATGTATATATTTTATCCCAACAAGTCTACTCTAAAAATCAAATAGTAGCTGTCACACTCTTGAACAAGGAAATGCAGGGCTTCCAAGATGGCGGCCATGGGCTGAAGCAGACAGAGTTTCTGTAATTAACAAAACAAAAGAAAACGTTCTACCTGGCTAGGGGCAGGGCAACAAAACTATCATGGTAATTTAGTTTCTAATCTTAGCCCTAGGGGAAACAGCTTTCGGGAACAAGGATTACCCAGTCTACCAGGAAATAGGAAGTAAAAAAATATCTAGAAAGAAGCTAAACTTAGAAAGACAGAAACAATTCCGCCATGCACCTTACCATCAAGTGTACTGAGATTCACTTTGTAAGTTTTTACTGCCATGTATGCACACTGGTCACCAATCACACGCC
>NW_007191346.1:0-1446 GCF_000164805.1 Carlito syrichta
GAGTGTATATGTATATATTTTTTCCCAACAAGTATACTCTATAAAATCAAATAGTAGCTGTCACACTCTTGAACAAGGAAATGCAGGGCTTCCAAGATGGCGGCCATGGGCTGAAGCAGACAGAGTTTCTGTAATTAACAAAACAAAAGAAAACGTTCTACCTGGCTAGGGGCAGGGCAACAAAACTATCATGGTAATTTAGTTTCTAATCTTAGCCCTAGGGGAAACAGCTTTCGGGAACAAGGATTACCCAGTCTACCAGGAAATAGAAGTAAAAAAATATCTAGAAAGAAGCTAAACTTAGAAAGACAGAAACAATTCCGCCATGCACCTTCCATCAAGTGTACTGAGATTCACTTGTAAGTTTTACTGCCATGTATGCACACTGGTCACCAATCACACGCCAATATCATAGGTATAACTGATATCCTATGTCAGAGGCGATCTTCCAGATGGGCCTTTACAGGCCTCAGCCATGTAGCTATAGATGTTGGCTCCCAACAATTTACTTTGGCATATTGAGGAGATCTCATATTAGTAAAACTTCAGCTGTATTCTTGTTTGATCTCATTTACATTATAAGTATTTTCAACCTTTGGTTTCTGGGTAGAAATGTTTTTAACCATTTCTCTATTTTCTGAGAATTTTAAAAATTAAAACTACATCTGCTCAACGGTACCCCTGTAAAACCCAGTTTCTTGATATGAAAACCAACAGCCAGTTTTAAACCTTCCACATTGCAGTTCTCAGCCACACTCCTCAGAATGCCTTCTGTGCTGTGTGTGTCTCAGGACTCAGTTGTCAATGGCTGAACGAGGCACTGGAGTATTATATGTGAGTGAAGCGTAATTGGCTCTTTTGAAAAATAAGTCTAAGTAGAAGCGTAATACTTTACTTCTGCTCTCCAGTGGAACTTCTCCTTTGCTTTTTTGCTGTAGGTGCTGGAATACCTTCAGATGCCTTTGCCACCAGGTGTGGACATGTGTTCCATTTCTGGCTCGTGAGATGTAAGCTCATTCTTTGGGGTGGAAAGAAAGCTACGTAACAGAGATAAACTCAACTAAAATTCCTCTTGCCTTTCACCTGTCTTCTCCCTGCTTGGAAGGCGGGGACGATGTACCAGAAAGACAAACGCTACAGTTAAGTATGGCAGAACTGAGTGCTGTAAAGAACCCTGGGCCCCAGGGGCATTATTTATTAAGCTGTCATATCTGTGCTCTACTGCAGCTCCCAGACTTCTTGTGTGAGATCAGCAAATCTCTCAACAGTTGTGTTCCTTGCAAATCATGTTTGCAGCCAAATGTTTTCTTAGCCAGTATAATAAAGTTGCACTTCCCTTTATGGAAACCACTGTTGGGTTCACTCATGTTATAAGTGTGTCCTGCATCATGGTTAGGTAAGGGACAGAGACAAGGGGCACGGGGCATAGGGAGGAAGCATTTCATT
>NW_007191347.1:0-877 GCF_000164805.1 Carlito syrichta
TGTAATACTCATTGTTTTGGTTTATCAGAAGGAAAGGATACAGATGAAAATGCAAGGAAGACAGGCATAGGACAGTCTGAGATAACTCTAAACGTGGAGCTTGCATTGTCCTCTCTTGTGGGATTAGAATGCATTACCATCCTGGCATCTGTGTGCCGATATACATGGAGTATTGCCAGCCAGGGAGCCCCATCCAAGTTGCAGTGTCCAGAGTTTTTATTGGGGCTTCATTATGTAGGCATGACTGACTGATTGATTGTCCACATGGCTGATCTCATTCTGTAGGTCACCAGACACTACATGACACAAATTCCCACCCAAATTACATGGGTGGGCCTTTTTGGCATGCCAGCCTGCACCCTGAGATCCAGTGTGGTCATGTCCTGCCCTAAACAAAGATACTCCTATCAGGTATGACATAGATTAATCCCAGAAGCTGAGGGTAAAGTTCAGATCTCTCTTTGGGCAAGATCAAATTCTTTACTACAATGTTATAATTTTTGGAATTTAGTGGCACAATCGTGGCTCACTGCAGCCTCGACCTCCTGGACTCAGGCAATTCTCCCGCCTTAACCTTCTGAGTAGCTGGGACTACAGGCATGCATCATTGCACCCAGTCTACACACTGTTGTAATTAAAACGTGGAATAGCTCTGTGGTTGTTTTCTCACATGTTCCTCGGTACATGGCGTAGTGTCTAAGTTGTATTTTTATGTAAGATGACTGATCTGCTCTGAGACTCTGATCGTGTGGATGTTTTTTCTGTGTTTTCTTAGACTCTGTATTTGTCTATTTGGTATTCATTTGTTACAAGGTCAAACTAATGGCCCAAATTGTGTATATCTCCTCTGTGATCCGGTTTTCATGGACACACAAAA
>NW_007191348.1:0-838 GCF_000164805.1 Carlito syrichta
GGGTCTCAACTGCAAATGTAGATATCAAAACAACAATGGAGAGATTAAAAAGAATTGAGGAGACACAAGAAGGAACTAGGAAGGAGCTAATATCTGAGATAACAGTAATAAAGAATACTGTGAATGAAATAAATAACAAACTGATAAGCATGGAAAGCAGAATTACCCAAGCAGAAGAAAGAATCTCAGAGCTTGAGGACCAAAATATAGAAATAACCCATACTCTTAAAAACACAGAAAATAAGCTCAAAAAGACAGAACAAAACCTTCAAGAGATGAGTGACTACCTCAAGAGGCCTAACCTAAGAGTAATTGGACTCCCTGAGGCAGGAAGAGAAACAGAGACCACATTGGAACAAACTTTCCATGAGATCATTCAAGAAAACTTCTCTTATCTAATCAGTGATGCAAAAATTCAAACACAAGAGATTCAGAGAACCCCTGCAAGACAACAAATGAGAAGACCAATTCCTAGACACATAATAATTCATCTAAATAAAGTAGGCACAAAAGAAAAAATCCTAAAGGCAGCAAGAGAAAAAGGCCAGATAACCTACCATGGAAGACCAATCAGAATAGGAGCAGATTTATCTGCAGAAACCCTGCAGGCTAGGAGAGCTTGGAGCCCTATCTTCAAAGTCCTAAAATATAAACAATTTCAACCAAAAATAACCTACCCGGCCAAGCTAAGCTTCATCAGTTAGGGAGAATTAAAATCTTTCCCAGATATCCAATCCCTAAGAACTTATGCTGCCACCAAACCATCTCTACATGAACACTTTAGAAGTACTAAACACAGAAGAAAAGGAAAAAAGACAACGTTCTTCACAGAGTACAG